>NW_027077599.1:0-53000 GCF_963924675.1 Phocoena phocoena | reverse complement strand
ACTCTTCAGGTTCAAGGGATTCTTCCTCCAGCTAAAACATGCATGGGAAACCCAGAGTATCGGCCACCGTGTGATTGGGAAACGATTTAAAATGCATCTCAGTTTTCGTATCCTGGTCCTCGGGTTCAACATTCCAGATGCTTTACTACCACTCTCCCCACTTGGAGTGTCAGTGCCTTTAACCTCCTCTTTGGTACAGCTTGCAATTTCTGTGCAAGATGAACAGGAATAGGGAGAACCAATGAGAGACTAGCTGTAGGTGTCTGCACGGGCAAATGTAACGCTCATTTCCCACCAGGAAGAGGAATTAAACAAAGGCTCAGCGTGCCCTGCTGGAAACAGATTAGGGCCTGAAGCAATCCTGCGGTTTTGTGCCCAGCTCACAAGAAAGCGAGTTGAAGAATGGAGCTCAGGGGCACTGTAATTCACAAACCTGCAGAGTTATAAATGACAGCTATCCTCCAAAAATATATTGAAGTAAGCCTGCGAAGGGGACTTGAAAGCGGGGCTGAATTTCAGGAAAACGATTGCAGGGGGTAGACTGGAATTGCCCTGAAAGCATAGGAAAAGAGGCACAACGTCGACAATGATGCACTAGGCCAAAAAGGGCGTATGCGTTTTTTCCTGAATATATTCAGGAAAAAACGCATACGCCCTTTTTGGCCAACCAAGCAAGCCTGTAAAGGAAATCTGCACTACAATGAAGTCTCACTGTCCCCTGGGCAAAAGGGCCATCTGAAAAAAAGTGTAAAATCCAGAAAGGTAGGACAGGATATGGAGAACAGGGAGCCTTGTTATGCTGATTGGCAGGATGTAAATTGCCAGCAGCCACACTGGAGCAGTGTATGGTGTTTCCTGAAAC
The DNA here is from genome assembly GCF_963924675.1 of Phocoena phocoena. Lineage (NCBI taxonomy): Eukaryota > Metazoa > Chordata > Mammalia > Artiodactyla > Phocoenidae > Phocoena > Phocoena phocoena. Next base: position 52,138 of record NW_027077599.1, on the reverse strand, counting down.
ACGTAACAAACAAAGCAACACAGCCTATGGCACTTCCACTTATGGTCCTATTCCTTAGGGAAATTAAAATCAAAAACAGACAGCCACACCAAAGTTTGGGACGGCTGTGTTTCCAAGAAGCTCGTCTACAGTACCAGGTAAATATCCCAGAAAGCAAAAAATGGTTAAAGAAGTTGTGGCACGTACGTGCAATGCAGTATCACTCAGCAAAGAAATCTGTGTCATCAGGCCCGTAGCGGCATAGTGAGTGGATGCAGGTACGGTGATTCTACGTGAACTACGTCACACAGAAAAAGAAACATCATAAGATATCACTAATGCACGGAATGTAAACTTGACTACACATGAACTGAATTACAAAACAGAACAGGGTCTCAAATTTAGAAAACCAACTAGTGCTTGCTTATGGGGAAAGGTGCCTTGGGGTGCTGCATAAAAACAGAGACTGAAATTAGCACAGATTACATTCCATAAGCCAAATATGTAATAGACAAGACCTACTCCTTGCTCAACGAAATGGACTCAACACCACATATTCAACGCCTAGGAATACACCTGACTAGTAAGAATCTTAAAACCCATGGATATATATGTCTCCGTAAGAGAAACAAGCGTGTGTACAGCGGCCGAAACAAAGCAGTGAAAATCCGATAAATCCCATTATCAAAATAAATTTCGAAAACAAAACACAAAGACAGTGAAATAGAGAGCAATTCTTAAATAATTCACTCAGGGCATGTGATGCAACCGGGATTTACCACATCTACACCCAGAGCTGGTTGAGACATAAGGCTGGACACTTCAGGCTGATAGCATTGGTGAGTTTCGGTGAGCAAATGCAGACCCTTTGAAGTCATACTGCATGGTACCCATTCCATGGGTCCCAACTCTCCAGGTTCAAGGGATTCTTCCTCCAGCTAAAACATGCATGGGAAACTCAGTGTATCATCCACCGTGTGATTGGGAAACGATTTAAAATGCATCTCAGTTTTCGTATCCTGGTCCTCGGGTTCACCATTCCAGATGCTTTACTAACACTCTCCCTGCTTGGAGAGTCAGTGCCTTTAACCTCCTGTTTGGCACAGCTTGCAATTTCTGTGCAAGATGAACAGGAATAGGGAGAACCAATGAGAGACTAGCTGTAGGTGTCTGCACGGGCAAATGTAACGCTCATTTCCCACCAGGAAGAGGAATTAAACAAAGGCTCAGCGTGCCCTGCTGGAAACAGATTAGGGCCTGAAGCAATCCTGCGGTTTTGTGCCCAGCTCACAAGAAAGCGAGTTGAAGAATGGAGCTCAGGGGCACTGTAATTCACAAACCTGCAGAGTTATAAATGACAGCTATCCTCCAAAAATATATTGAAGTAAGCCTGCGAAGGGGACTTGAAAGCGGGGCTGAATTTCAGGAAAACGATTGCAGGGGGTAGACTGGAATTGCCCTGAAAGCATAGGAAAAGAGGCACAACGTCGACAATGATGCACTTGGCCAAAAAGGGCGTATGCGTTTTTTCCTGAATATATTCAGGAAAAAACGCATACGCCCTTTTTGGCCAACCAAGCAAGCCTGTAAAGGAAATCTGCACTACAATGAAGTCTCACTGTCCCCTGGGCAAAAGGGCCATCTGAAAAAAAGTGTAAAATCCAGAAAGGTAGGACAGGATATGGAGAACAGGGAGCCTTGTTATGCTGATTGGCAGGATGTAAATTGCCAGCAGCCACACTGGAGAAGTGTATGGTGTTTCCTGAAACACGTAACAAACAAAGCAACACAGCCTATGGCACTTCCACTTATGGTCCTATTCCTTAGGGAAATTAAAATCAAAAACAGACAGCCACACCAAAGTTTGGGACGGCTGTGTTTCCAAGAAGCTCGTCTACAGTACCAGGTAAATATCCCAGAAAGCAAAAAATGGATAAAGAAGTTGTGGCACGTACGTGCAATGCAATATCACTCAGCAATGAAATCTGTGTCATCAGGCCCGTAGCGGCATAGTGAGTGGATGCAGGTACGGTGATTCTACGTGAACTACGTCACACAGAAAAAGAAACATCATAAGATATCACTAATACACGGAATGTAAACTTGACTACACATGAACTGAATTACAAAACAGAACAGGGTCTCAAATTTGAAAACCAACTAGTGCTTGCTTATGGAGAAAGGTGCCTTGGGGTGCTGCATAAAACCAGAGACTGAAATTAGCACAGATAACATTCCATAAGCCAAATATGTAATAGACAAGACCTACTCCTTGCTCAACGAAATGGACTCAACACCACATATTCAACGCCTAGGAATATACCTGACTAGGAAGAATCTTAAAACCCATGGATATATATGTCTCCGTAAGAGAATCAAGCGTGTGTACAGCGGCCGAAACGCAGCAGTGAAAATCCGATAAATCCCATTATCAAAATAAATTTCGAAAACAAAACACAAAGACAGTGAAATAGAGAGCAATTCTTAACTAATTCACTCAGGGCATGTGATGCAACCGGGATTGACCACATCTACACCCAGAGCTGGTTGAGACATAAGGCTGGACACTTCAGGCTGATAGCATTGGTGAGTTTCGTTGAGCAAATGCAGACCCTTTGAAGTCATACTGCATGGTACCTATTCCATGGGTCCCAACTCTTCACGTTCAAGGGATTCTTCCTCCAGCTAAAACATGCATGGGAACCCCACAGTATGGTCCACTGTGTGATAGGGAAACGATTTAAAATGCATCTCAGTTTTCGTATCCTGGTCCTCGGGTTCACCATTCCAGATGCTTTACTAACACTCTCCCCGCTTGGAGAGTCACGGCCTTTAACCTCCTGTTTGGCACAGCTTGCAATTTCTGTGCAAGATGAACAGTAATAGGGAGAACCAATGAGAGACTTGCTGTAGGTGTCTGCACGGGCAAATGTAACGCTCATTGCCCACCAGGAAGAGGAATTAAACAAAGGCTCAGCGTGCCCTGCTGAAAACAGATTAGGGCCTGAAGCAATCCTGCGGTTTTGTGCCCAGCTCACAAGAAAGCGAGTTGAAGAAAGGACCTCAGGGGCACTGTAATTCACAAACCTGCAGAGTTATAAATGACAGCTATCCTCCAAAAATATATTGAAGTAAGCCTGCGAAGGGGACTTGAAAGCGGGGCAGAATTTCAGGAAAACGATTGCAGGGGTAGACTGGAATTGCCCTGAAAGCATAGGAAAAGAGGCACAACGTCGACAATGATGCACTTGGCCAAAAAGGGCGTATGCGTTTTTTCCTGAATATATTCAGGAAAAAACGCATACGCCCTTTTTGGCCAACCAAGCAAGCCTGTAAAGGAAATCTGCACCACAACGAAGTCTCACTGCCCCCCGGGCAAAAGGGCCATCTGAAAAAAGTGTAAAATCCAGAAAGTTAGGACAGGATATGGAGAACAGGGAGCCTTGTTATGCTGATTGGCAGGATGTATATTGCCAGCAGCCACCCTGGAGAAGTGTATGGTGTTTCCTGAAACACGTAAGAAATAAAGCAACACAGCCTATGGCACTTCCACTTATGGTCCTATAGCTTACGGAAATTAAAATCAAAAACAGACAGCCACCCCAATATTTGGGATGGCTGTGTTCACAAGAAGCTCGTCTACAGTATCAGGTAAATATCCCAGAAAGCAAAAAATGGATAAAGAAGTTGTGGCACGTACGTACAATGCAATATCACTCAGCAATGAAATCTGTGTCATCAGGCCCGTAGCGGCATAGTGAGTGGATGCAGGTACGGTGATTCTACGTGAACTACGTCACACAGAAAAAGAAACATCATAAGATATCACTAATACACGGAATGTAAACTTGACTACACATGAACTGAATTACAAAACAGAAGAGGGTCTCAAATTTAGGAAACCAACTAGTGCTTGCTTATGGGGAAAGGTGCCTTGGGGTGCTGCATAAAACCAGAGACTGAAATTAGCACAGATAACTTTCCATAAGCCACATATGTAATAGACAAGACCTACTCCTTGTTCAACGAAATGGACCCAACACCACATATTCAACGCCTAGGAATATACCTGACTAGGAAGAATCTTAAAACCCATGGATATATATGTCTCCGTAAGAGAATCAAGCGTGTGTAGAGCGGCTGAAACGCAGCAGTGAAAATCCGATAAATCCCATTATCAAAATAAATTTCGAAAACAAAACACAAAGACAGTGAAATAGAGAGCAATTCTTAAATAATTCACTCAGGGCATGTGATGCAACCAGGATTGACCACATCTACACCCAGAGCTGATTGAGACATAAGGCTGGACACTTCAGGCTAATAGCATTGGTGAGTTTCGGTGAGCAAATGCAGACCCTTTGAAGTCATACTGCATCGTACCTATTCCATGGGTCCAAACTCTTCAGGTTCAAGGGATTCTTCCTCCAGCTAAAACATGCATGGGAAACCCACAGTATGGTCCACCGAGTGATTGGGAAACGATTTAAAATACACCTCAGTTTTCGTATCCTGGTCCTCGGGTTCACCATTCCAGATGCTTTACTAACACTCTCCCCGCTTGGAGAGTCAGTGCCTTTAACCTCCTCTTTGGCACAGCTTGCAATTTCTGTGCAAGATGAACAGGAATAGGGAGAACCAATGAGAGACTAGCTGTAGGTGTCTGCACGGGCAAATGTAACGCTCATTGCCCACCAGGAAGAGGAATTAAACAAAGGCTCAGTGTGCCCTGCTGGAAACAGATTAGGGCCTGAAGCAATCCTGCGGTTTTGTGCCCAGCTCACAAGAAAGCGAGTTGAAGAAAGGAGCTCAGGGGCACTGTAATTCACAAACCTGCAGAGTTATAAATGACAGCTATCTTCCAAAAGTATACTGAAGTAAGCCTGCGTAGGGGACTTGAAAGCGGGGCAGAATTTCAGGAAAACGATTGCAGGGGGTAGACAGGAATTGCCCTGAAAGCATAGGAAAAGAGGCACAACGTCGACAATGATGCACTTGGCCAAAAAGGGCGTATGCGTTTTTTCCTGAATATATTCAGGAAAAAACGCATACGCCCTTTTTGGCCAACCAAGCAAGCCTGTAAAGGAAATCTGCACTACAATGAAGTCTCACTGCCCCCCAGGCAAGAGGGCCATCTGAAAAAAGTGTAAAATCCAGAAAGGTAGGACAGGATATGGAGAAGAGGGAGCCTTGTTATGCTGATTGGCAGGATGTAAATTGCCAACAGCCACCCTGGAGAAGTGTTTGGTGTTTCCTGAAACACGTAAGAAATAAAGGAACACAGCCTATGGCAATTGCACTTATGGTCCTATTCCTTAGGGAAATTAAAATCAAAAACAGAGAGCCACCCCAAAGTTTGGGACGGCTGTGTTCCCAAGAAGCTCGTCTACAGTACCAGGTAAATATCCCAGAAAGCAAAAAATGGATAAAGAAGTTGTGGCACGTACGTGCAATGCAATATCACTCAGCAATGGAAATCTGTGTCATCAGGCCCGTAGCGGCATAGTGAGTGGATGCAGGTACGGTGATTCTACGTGAACTACGTCACACAGAAATAGAAACATCATAAGATATCACTAATACACGGAATGTAAACTTGACTACACATGAACTGAATTACAAAACAGAACAGGGTCTCAAATTTAGAAAACCAATTAGTGCTTGCTTATGGAGAAAGGTGCCTTGGGGTGCTGCATGAAACCAGAGACTGAAATTAGCACAGATAACATTCCATAAGCCAAATATGTAATAGACAAGACCTACACCTTGCTCAACGAAATGGACTCAAAACCACATATTCAACGCCTAGGAATATACCTGACTAGGAAGAATCTTAAAACCCATGGATATATATGTCTCCGTAAGAGAATCAAGCGTGTGTACAGCGGCCGATACGCAGCAGTGAAAATCCGATAAATCCCATTATCAAAATAAATTTCGAAAACAAAACACAAAGACAGTGAAATAGAGAGCAATTCTTAAATAATTCACTCAGGGCATGTGATGCAACCGGGATTGACCACATCTACACCCAGAGCTGATTGAGACATAAGGCTGGACACTTCAGGCTGATAGCATTGGTGAGTTTCGGTGAGCAAATGCAGACCCTTTGAAGTCATACTGCATGGTACCTATTCCATGGGTCCCAACTCTTCAGGTTCAAGGGATTCTTCCTCCAGCTAAAACATGCATGGGAAACCCAGAGTATCGTCCACCGTGTGATTGGGAAACGATTTAAAATGCATCTCAGTTTTCGTATCCTGGTCCTCGGGTTCACCATTCCAGATGCTTTACTAACACTCTCCCCGCTTGGAGAGTCAGTGCCTTTAACCTCCTCTTTGGCACAGCTTGCAATTTCTGTGCAAGATGAACAGGAATAGGGAGAACCAATGAGAGACTAGCTGTAGGTGTCTGCACGGGCAAATGTAACGCTCATTGCCCACCAGGAAGAGGAATTAAACAAAGGCTCAGTGTGCCCTGCTGGAAACAGATTAGAGCCTGAAGCAATCCTGCGGTTTTGTGCCCAGCTCACAAGAAAGCGAGTTGAAGAAAGGAGCTCCAGGGCACTGTAATTCACAAACCTGCAGAGTTATAAATGACAGCTATCTTCCAAAAGTATACTGAAGTAAGCCTGCGAAGGGGACTTGAAAGCGGGGCAGAGTTTCAGGAAAACCACTGCATGGGGTAGACTGGAATTGCCCTGAAAGCATAGGAAAAGAGGCACAACGTCGACAATGATGCACTTGGCCAAAAAGGGCGTATGCGTTTTTTCCTGAATATATTCAGGAAAAAACGCATACGCCCTTTTTGGCCAACCAAGCAAGCCTGTAAAGGAAATCTGCACTACAATGAAGTCTCACTGCCCCACGGGCAAGAGGGCCATCTGAAAAAAGTGTAAAATCCAGAAAGGTAGGACAGGATATGGAGAAGAGGGAGCCTTGTTATGCTGATTGGCAGGATGTAAATTGCCAACAGCCACCCTGGAGAAGTGTATGGTGTTTCCTGAAACACGTAAGAAATAAAGCAACACAGCCTATGGCAATTGCACTTATGGTTCTATTCCTTAGGGAAATTAAAATCAAAAACAGAGAGCCACCCCAAAGTTTGGGACGGCTGTGTTCCCAAGAAGCTCGTCTACAGTACCAGGTAAATATCCCAGAAAGCAAAAAATGGATAAAGAAGTTGTGACACGTACGTGCAATGCAATATCACTCAGCAATGAAATCTGTGTCATCAGGCCCGTAGCGGCATATGAGTGGATGCAGGTACGGTGATTCTACGTGAACTACGTCACACAGAAAAAGAAACATCATAAGATATCACTAATACACGGAATGTAAACTTGACTACACATGAACTGAATTACAAAACAGAACAGGGTCTCAAATTTAGAAAACCAACTAGTGCTTGCTTATGGGGAAAGGTGCGTTGGGGTGCTGCATAAAACCAGAGACTGAAATTAGCACAGATAACATTCCATATGCCAAATATGTAATAGACCAGACCTACTCCTTGCTCAACGAAATGGACTCAACACCACATATTCAACGCCTAGGAATATACCTGACTAGGAAGAATCTTAAAACCCATGGATATATATGTCTCGGTAAGAGAATCAAGCGTGTGTACAGCGGCGGAAATGCAGCAGTGAAAATCCGATAAATCCCATTATCAAAATAAATTTCAAAAACAAAACACAAAGACAGTGAAATAGAGAGCAATTCTTAAATAATTCACTCAGGGCATGTGATGCAACCGGGATTGACCACATCTACACCCAGAGCTGGTTGAGACATAAGGCTGGACACTTCAGGCTGATAGCATTGGTGAGTTTCGGTGAGCAAATGCAGACCCTTTGAAGTCATACTGCATGGTACACAATCCATGGGTCCCAACTCTCCAGGTTCAAGGCATTCTTCCTCTAGCTAAAACATGCATGGGAAACCCAGAGTATCGTCCACCGTGTGATTGGGAAACGATTTAAAATGCATCTCAGTTTTCGTATCCTGGTCCTCGGGTTCACCATTCCAGATGCTTTACTAACACTCTCCCCGCTTGGAGAGTCAGTGCCTTTAACCTCCTGTTTGGCACAGCTTGCAATTTCTGTGCAAGATGAACAGGAATAGGGAGAACCAATGAGAGACTAGCTGTAGGTGTCTGCACGGGCAAATGTAATGCTCATTTCCCACCAGGAAGAGGAATTAACCAAAGGCTCAGCGTGCCCTGCCGGAAACAGATTAGGGCCTGAAGCAATCCTGCGGTTTTGTGCCCAGCTCACAAGAAAGCGAGTTGAAGAAAGGAGCTCAGGGGCACTGTAATTCACAAACCTGCAGAGTTATAAATGACAGCTATCCTCCAAAAATATATTGAAGTAAGCCTGCGAAGGGGACTTGAAAGCGGGGCAGAATTTGAGGAAAACGATTGCAGGGGGTAGACTGGAATTGCCCTGTAAGCATAGGAAAAGAGGCAGAACGTCGACCATGATGCACTTGGCCAAAAAGGGCGTATGCGTTTTTTCCTGAATATATTAAGGAAAAAACGCATACGCCCTTTTTGGCCAACCAAGCAAGCCTGTAAAGGAAATCTGCACTACAATGAAATCTCACTGCCCCCCCGGGCAAAAGGGCCATCTGAAAAAAGTGTAAAATCCAGAAAGTTAGGACAGGATATGGAGAACAGGGAGCCTTGTTATGCTGATTGGCAGGATGTAAATTGCCAGCAGCCACCCTGGAGAAGTGTATGGTGTTTCCTGAAACACATAAGAAACAAAGCAACACAGCCTATGGCACTTCCACTTATGGTCCTATAGCTTACGGAAATTAAAATCAAAAACAGACAGCCACCCCAATATTTGGGACGGCTGTGTTGACAAGAAGCTCGTCTACAGTATCAGGTAAATATCCCAGAAAGCAAAAAATGGATAAAGAAGTTGTGGCACGTACGTGCAATGCAATATCACTCAGCAATGAAATCTGTGTCATCAGGCCCGTAGTGGCATAGTGAGTGGATGCAGGTACGGTGATTCTACGTGAACTACGTCACACAGAAAAAGAAACATCATAAGATATCACTAATACACGGAATGTAAATTTAACTACACATGAACTGAATTACAAAACAGAACAGGGTCTCAAATTTTGAAAACCAACTAGTGCTTGCTTATGGGGAAATGTGCGTTGGGATGCTGCATAAAACCAGAGACTGAAATTAGCACAGATAACTTTCCATAAGCCAAATATGTAATAGACAAGACCTACTCCTTGCTCAACGAAATGGACTCAACACCACATATTCAACGCCTAGGAATATACCTGACTAGGAAGAATCTTAAAACCCATGGATTCATATGTGTCCGTAAGAGAATCAAGCGTGTGTACAGCGGCATAAACGCAGCAGTATAAATCCGATAAATCCCATTATCGAAATAAATTTCAAAAACAAAACACAAAGACAGTGAAATAGAGAGCAATTCTTAAACAATTCACTCAGGGCATGTGATGCAACCGGGATTGACCACATCTACACCCACAGCTGGTTGAGACATAAGGCTGGACACTTCAGGCTGAAAGCATTGGTGAGTTTTGGTGAGCAAATGCAGACCCTTTGAAGTCATACTGCATGGTACCCATTCCATGGGTCCCAACTCTCCAGGTTCAAGGGATTCTTCCTCCAGCTAAAACATGCATGGGAAACCCAGAGTATCGTCCACCGTGTGATTGGGAAACGATTTAAAATGCATCTCAGTTTTCGTATCCTGGTCCTCGGGTTTACCATTCCAGATGCTTTACTAACACTCTCCCCGCTTGGAGAGTCAGTGCCTTTAACCTCCTCTTTGGCACAGCTTGCAATTTCTGTGCAAGATGAACAGGAATAGGGAGAACCAATGAGAGACTAGCTGTAGGTGTCTGCACGGGCAAATGTAATGCTCATTTCCCACCAGGAAGAGGAATTAACCAAACGCTCAGCGTGCCCTGCTGGAAAGAGATTAGTGCCTGAAGCAATCCTGCCGTTTTGTGCCCAGCTCACAAGAAAGCGAGTTGAAGAAAGGAGCTCAGGGGCACTGTAATTCACAAACCTGCAGAGTTATAAATGACAGCTATCCTCCAAAATTATATTGAAGTAAGCCTGCAAAGGGGACTTGAAAGCGGGGCAGAAATTCAGGAAAACGATTGAAGGGTTAAACTGGAATTGCACTTAAAGAATAGGAAAAGAGGCAGAACGTCGATAATGATGCACTTGTCCAAAAATTGCGGATGCTTTTTTCCCTAAATATATTCAGGATAAAACGCATACGCACTTTTTGGCCAACCAAGAAGCTTGTAAATAAACCTGTACTACAATGAAATCTCAGTGCCCCCCAGGGCAAAAGGGCCATTTAAAAAAATTGTAAAATCCAGAAACGGAGGACAGGCAATGGAAAACAGGGATCCTTATTATGCTGATGCATATGATGTAAATTGCCGACAGCCATTCTGGAGAAGTGTTATGTGTTTCCTGAAACACGTAAGAAACAAAGCAACACAGCCTATGGCACTTCCACTTATGGTCCTACAGCTTAGGGAAATTAAAATCAAAAACACCCAGCCACTTCAAAGTTTGGGACCTCTCTGTTCACAAGAACCTCGTTTACAGTACCAGGTAAATATCTCAGAGAGCAAACAATGGATAAAGAAGTTGTGGTACGTACGTACAATGGAATATCACTCAGCAATGAAATCTGTGTCATCAGGCCCGTAGTGGCATAGTGAGTGGATACAGGTATGGTGATTCTACGTGAAATAAGTCACACATAAAAAGAAACATCATAAAATATCACTAATACACAGTATGTAAACTTGACTACACATGAACTGAATTACAAAACAGAACAGTCTCAAATTTAGAAAACCAACTTGTGCTTTCTTATGGAGAAAGGTGCGTTGGAGTGCTGCATAAAACCAGAGACTGAAATTAGCACAGATACCGTTCCATAAGCCAAATATGTAATAGACAAGACCTACTCCTTGCTCAACGAAATGGACTCAACACCACATATTCAACGCCTAGGAATATACCTGACTAGGAAGAATCTTAAAACCCGTGGATATTTATGTCTCCATAAGAGAATCAAGAGTGTGTACAGCGGCATTAACGCAGCAGTAAAAATCCGATAAATCCCAGTGTCAAAAAAAATTTCAAAAACAAAACACAATGACAGTGAAATAGAGAGCAATTCTTAAATAACTCACACAGGGCATGTGATGCAACCTGGTTTACCACATCTACACCCAGAGCTGGGTGAGAGATAAGGCTTGACCCTTTGGGCTGATAGCATTGATGAGGTTCAGTGAGCAAATGCAGACCCTTTGATGTCATACTGCCTGGTACCCATTCCATGGTTCCCAACTCTCCAGGTTTAAGGGATTCTTCCTTCTGCTAAAATTTGCATGGGAAACCCAGAGTATGCTCCACAGTGTGACTGGGAAACCTTTTTACATGCATGTCTGTTTTCGTCCCCTGGTACTCAGGTTCACCATTCCAGACCCTTTTCTTACACTCTCCCCATTTGGAGAGTCAGTGCCTTTAACCTCCTGTTTGGCACTGTTTGCAATTTCTGCGCAAGATGAACAGGAATAAGGAGAACCAATGGGAGACTATCTGTAGGTGTGTGCACGGGCAAATATTTTTTTTAACATCTTTATTGGGGTATAATTGCTTTACAATGGTGTGTTAGTTTTTGCTTTATAACAAAGTGAATCAGCTATACATATACATATGCTCCCTGTGTCTTCCCTCTTGTGTCTCCCTCCCTCCCTCTCTCCCCCTTCCACCCCTCCAGGCTGTCCCAACGCCCCGAGCTAATATCCCTGTGCCTTGCGGCTGCTTCCCCCTTGCTATCTACCTTACTACATTTGTTAGTGTGTATATGTCCATGACTCTCTCTCGCCCTGTCAAAACTCACCATTCCCCCTCCCCATATCCTCAATTCCGTTCTCCAGTAGGTCTGCGCCTCTATTCCTGTCTTATCCCTAGGTTCTTCATGACATTTTTTTCCTTTAAATTCCATATATATGTGTTAGCATTCGCTATTTGTCTTTTTCTTTCTGACTTACTTCACTCTGTATGACAGACTCTAGGTCTATCCATCTCATTACAAATAACTCAGTTTCATTTCTTTTTAAGGCTGAGTAATATTCCATTGTGTATATGTGCCACATCTTCTTTATCCATTCGTCCGATGATGGGCGCTTAGGTTCTTTCCATCTCCGGGCTATTGTAAATAGAGCTGCAATGAACATTTTGGTACATGACTCTTTTTGAATTTTGGTTTTCTCAGGGTATATGCCCAGTATGCACGGGCAATTTTAACACTCATTTCCCAACAGGAAAAGGAATTAACCAAAGGCTCAGCATGCCGTGCTGGAACAAGATTAGGGCCTGAAGCAATCCTGCGGTTTTGTGGCCAGCTCACAAGAAAGCGAGTTGAGGAAAGGAGCTCAGGGGCACTGTCATTCACATACCTGCAGACTTATAAATGACAGAAATCGTACAAAAATATATTGAATTAAGGCTGCGAAGAGGACTTGAAAGTGGGGCAGAATTGCTGGAATCCGATTTCAGGAGGTAGACGTGAATTGCTCTGAAAGCATAAGAGAAGTGGCAGAACCTCGTCAATGAAGCACTTGGCCAAAAAGGGCATATGCATTTTTTCCAGGGCCATCATTCACGGGAGTAGGAGGCTCCCAGCATGCTCCAGTGGCCAAAAGAGGGCCCACGTCGCCAAGGCGATGTGAGCTAGCCAGGCAGGAGTGACCTGACATCAGAGGGCCCACCTCACAGAATGGTAGGGAACCCAGCCAGGATCAGACTCTCCCCAGAGGGCCCACATCACCAAGGTGATGGGAACCAGGCAGGAGTGTCCTCACACCCGTGGGGCCACATCATCAAAAGTTGAGGTACCCAGCACATGTGGCCTCAAACCAGAGGACCCACATCACCATGGGTTTCGGAGTGAGGCAGGCAGGATTAACCTCACAACACATGTCCCATTGTATACAAAAGGTGTGGAAACCAGCAGTTGGATCTTCCGAGCAGGCGGCCCAGAGCACTGAGGCTATGAGATCCAGGCCGGCATGAACTCACAACAGAGGGCCCTCATTGTGATTCTGTAAGCAACCCAGCCGTTGTGACCTCAGAGCAGAAGGCCCACATCCCCATGGGGAAGGGAAACAAGCAGGAGTGTCATCGCAAGAGTGGGCACACATGAAAAAATGTGGGGAGCCCAGCAATTAGTGCCTGATGCCAGAGGGCCCTCATCACCGAGGGGCGGTGGCTCCCAGCCAGCTCCGACTGCTACCAGAGGGGCGACGTCGCCAATGCGGAGTGCGACAACCAGGCAGGAGTGACCTCAGAGCAGAGGGTCAACCTCACAGAAGTGTGAAGAACTAAAGAGGATCAGATTCTCACCAGAGGGCGCACATCACCAAGGGAATGGGAACCAGGCAGGAGTGTCCTCACACTAGTGGGGCCACATCACCGAAAAGTGAGGGACCCAGCACACGTGGCCTCAAACCAGAGGACACACATCACAAGGGAGCTGGGATTGAGGCAGGCAGGAGGAGCCTCAAAACAGAGGGACCATAGAATTAAAGAGGTGAAGAATCCCGCAGTTGGAACCTCCCAGCAGGCGGCCAGGAGCAGCGAGACTATGGGATCCAGGCCGGAGTGATCTCACACCAGAGGGCCGTCATGAAACTGTGAGCAACCTAGGCGTTGGGATCTCAGAGCAGAAGGCCCACATTCCCATGGGGTTGGGAACCTGTCAGAAGTGTACTCGCACCACAGGGCACACATCAGAGAATTTAGGGAACCCAGGAGTTAGGGCCTGACGCCAGAGGGCCCTCATTACCAAGGGGAGGAGACTCCAATCAGGCACCAACACCCAACTGAGGTCCCACGTCGCCAAGGTGACGTGTGACAGCCAGGTAGGAGTGACCTCACCGCAGGGGGCCTACCTCACAGAAGGGTGAGGAACACAGCCAGGATAAGACTCTCACCAGAGGGCCCACATCACCAAGGTGATCAGAACCAGGCAGGAGAGTCTTCACACCAGTGTGGCCACATCATAGAAAGGTGAGGAACCCAGCACATGTGGCCTAAACCAGAAGACCCACATCTCCAAGGGGCTCGGAATGAGGCAGGCAGGAGTAGCCTCACAACACAGGGCCCATAGAATAAAAAAGCTGAGGAATCCAGCAATGGGAACCTCCCAGCAGGTGGCCAAGAGCACCAAGTCTATGCGATTCAGGCCACAGTAAACTCAAGGCAGAGGGTCCACATCATGAAACTGCGAGCAACCCAGCCATTTGGACCTCAGAGCAGAAGGTCCACATCCCCAAGGTGTTGGGAGCATGGCAGGAGTGTCCTCGCACCACTTAGCACATATCAGAAAATGTGGGTACCCAGCAGTTAGGGCCTGACGCCAGAGGGCCCTCATCACTGAGGGGAGGAGGCTCCCAGCATGTTCCAACTACCACAAGAGGGCCCACGTCGCCAAGGCGGGGTGTGCCAGCCAGGCAGGAGTGACCTCACAGCAGACGGCCCACCTCAAAGAAGTGTGAGGAACCCAACCAGGATCAGACTCTCACCAGAGGGCCCATATCACCAAGGGGACGGGAACCAGGCACGAGTGTCCTCACACCAGTGGGGCCACATCACTAAAAGATGAGGAAACTGGCACATGTGGCCACAAACCAGAGGACCTACATCACCAAGGGGCTGGGAGTGACACAGGCAGGAGGAGCCTCCCAACACAGGGCCCAAAGAATAAAAAAGGTGAGGAACCCAGCAGTTGGAACTTCCCAGCAGGCGGCCCAGAGTACAGAGGCTATGGGATCTAGGAATGAGTGAACTAACACCAGAGAGCTAACATCAGGAAACTGTGAGCAACCCAGTCGTTGGAACTTCAGAGCAGAAGGCCCATATCGCCATGGGGATGGGAACATTTCACGAGTGTCCTGGCATCACTGGGCTCACATCAGAAAACCTGGGGAGCCCAGCAGTTAGAGCCTGACGCCAGAGGGACCTCATCACCGAGGACAGGAGTCTCCAAAAGGATCCAACTGCCACCAGAGGGCCGACGTCACCAAGGCAATGGGAGCAAGCCAGGCAGGAGTTACCTCAGAGCACAGGGCCCACCTCACAGAACGGTAAGGAACCCAGCCAGGATCAGACTCTCACCAGAGGGGCCACATCACCAAGGGGCTGGGAAACAGGCACGAGTGTCCTCACACCATTGGGGCCACATCATCGAAAGGTGAGGGACCCAGCACACGTGGCCTCACACCAGAGGACACACATCACAATGGGGCTGGGATTGAGGCAGGCAGGAGGAGCCTCAAAACAGAGGGCCCATAGAATAAAAAAGGTGAGGAATCCCGCAGTTGGAACCTCCCAGCAGGCGCCCAGGAGCAGCAAGCCTATGGGATCTAGGCCGGAATGAACGCACATCAGAGGGCCCTCATCATGAAACTGTGAGCACCCCAGCCGTTGGGACCTCAGAGCAGAAGGCCCAAATTCCCATGGGGTTGGTAACCTGACAGGAGTGTACTCGCACCACAGGTCGCACATCTGCAAATTTTGGGAGCCCAGGAGTTAGGGTCTGACGCAAGAGGGCCCTCATTACCGAGGGACGGAGACTCGCAGCAGACACCAACTCCCAACTGAGGGCCCACGTCACCAAGGTGATGTGTGCCAGCCAGGCAGGAGTGACCTCACCGCAGAGGGCCTACCTCACAGAAGGGTGAGGAAACCAGCCAGGATAAGACTCTCACCAGAGGGCCCACATCACCAAGGGGATCAGAACCAGGCAGGAGGGTCCTCACACCAGTGTGGCCACATTATAGAAAGGTGAGGAACCCAGAACATGTGGCCTAAAACAGGGGACCCACATCTCCAAGGGGCTAGGAGTGAGGCAAGCAGGAGTATCCTCACAAAACAGAGCCCACAGAATAAAAGTTGTGAGGAATCCAGCAGTTGGAACCGGCCAGTAGGCCGCCCAGAGCACAGAGTCTATGGGATCCAGGCCACAGCAAACTCACAGCAGAGGTCTCACATCATGAAACTGTGAGCAACCCAGCGGATGGGACCTCAGAGCAGAAGGCCCACATCCCTATGGGGATGGGAACCTGACAGGAGTGTCCTTGGCCCACTTCCACGAATCAGAAAATGTGGGAACCCAGCAGTTAGGACCTGAGACCAGAGGACCCTCATCACCGAGGGGAGGAGGCTCCCAGCAGGCTCTAACTGCCACCATAAGGCCGATGTCACCAAGGCGGGGTGTGCCAACCAGGCAGGAGTGACCTCAGAGCAGAAAGCCCACCTCACAGAAGTGTGAGGAACCCAACAAGGATCAGACTGTCACCAGAGGGCCAACATCACCAAGGGAATGGGAACCAGGCAGGAGTGTCCTCACACCAGTGGGGCTACATCACCATAATTTGAGGGACCCAGCACACGTGGCCTCAAACCTGAGGACACACATCACCAAGGGGCTGGGAGTGAGGCAGGCCAGAGGATCCTCAAAACAGAGGGACCATAGAATAAAAAAGGTGAGGAATCCCACAGTTGGAACCTCCGGCAGGCAGCCAGGAGCAGCGAGGCTATGGGATCTAGGCAGGAGTGAACTCACACCAGAGGGCCCTCATCATGAAACTGTGAGCAACACAGCCGTTGGGACCTCAGAGCAGAAGGCTCACATCCCCATGGGGATGGGAACCTGGCAGGAGTGTCCTTGCACCACTTAGCACGAATCAGAAAATGTGGGAACCCAGCAGTTAGGGCCTGAGGCCAGAGGGCCCTCATCACTGAGGGGAGGAGGCTCCCAGCAGGCTCCAACTGCCACCATATGGCCGACGTTGCCAAGGCGGGGTGTGCCAGCCAGGCAGGAGTGACCTCAGAGCAGAGGGCCCACCTCACAGAAGGGTGAGGAACCTAACCAGGATCAGACTCTCACCAGAGGGCCAACATCACCAAGGTGATGGGAACCAGGCAAGACTGTCCTAACAGCAGTGGGGCCAACATCACCAAGGGAATGGGAACCAGGCAAGAGTGTCCTCACACCAGTGTGGCCACATTATAGAAAGGTGAGGAACACAGCACATGTGGCCTCAAACAAGGGGACACACATCACGAAGGGGCTGGGAGTGAGGCATGCAGGAGGAGACGCACAACCGAGGGCCCATAGAATAAAAAAGGTGAGGAATCGAGAAGTTGGAAACTCCAAGCTGGAGGCCCAGAGCACTGACATTATGGGATACAGGCCAGAGTGAACACACAGCAAAGGGCCCACATCATGAAACTGTGAGCAACCCAGCAGTTGGGACCACAGAACAGAAGTCCCACATGCCCATGGGGATGGGAACCTGGCAGGAGTGACTCGCACCACTGGGCACACATCAGAAAATGTGTGGAGCCCAGCACTTAGGGCTTGACACCAGAAGGCCCTCATCACTGAGGGGAGGAGGCCCCAGCACACTCCAACTGCCACCAGAGGGTCCACATCGCCAAGGCGACGTGCGCCAGCCAGGCAGGATTGACCTCACAGCAGAGGGCCCACATCATGAAAGTGTGAGCAACCCAGCCGTTAGGACCTCAGAACAGAAGGCCCACACGCTCATGAGGATGGGAACCTGGCAGGAGTGCCCTCGTACCACTTAGCACGTATCAGAAAATGTGGGAACCCCGCCATTAGGGTCTGACGCCAGAGGGCCTCATCACCGCGGGAAGGAGGCTCCCAGCAGGCTCCAACTGCCACCAGGGTGCCGAAGTCAACAAGGCGGGTTGTGCCAGCCAGGCAGGAGTGACCTCAGAGAAGAGGGCTCACCTCACGGATGTGTGAGGAACCCAACCAGGATCAGAGTCTCACCAGAGGGCCCACATCACCAAGGGGATGGGAACCAGGCAGGAGTGTCCACACACCAGTGGGGCCACATCATCAAAAGATGAGGAACCCATCACATATGGCCTCAAACCTGAGGACATACATCACCATGTGGCTGGGAGTGAGGCAGGTATCTGGAGGGGCACATTTAACTCTAATTTCCCACCAGGAAGAGGAATTAACCAAAGGCTCAGAGTGCCGTGCCGGACCCTGATTATGGCCTGAAGCAAACCTGCAGTTTTGTGGCCAGCTTACAAGGAAGCGAGTTAAGAAAGGAGCTCAGGGGCACTGTAATTCACAAACCTGCAGAGATAAATGACAGCTATTGGCAAAAATATATCGAAGTAAGTCTGCAAAGAGGACTTGAAAACGAGGCAGAATTGCAGGAATCATATTTCAAGAGGTAGATTGGAATGGCATTTAACGCATATGAAAAGCGGCAGATCTTTGACAGTGATGCACATGGACAAAAAGTGCGTATACATTTTTCCTGAATATATTCAGGAAAAAACGCATATGAACATTTTGGCCAACCAAGCACTCCAGCAATGGAAATCCACACTACAATGAAGTCACATTTCCCATTCGTCAAAAAGGCCATCTGAATAAAGTGTAAAAACCAGAAACACAGGACAGGCCATGGAGAACAGGGAGCCGTGTTATGCTGATGGGCGGGATGTAAATTGCCAACAGACACTCTGGAGATGTTCATGGTGTATCCTGAAACATCTAAAAAACAAAGCTACAGAGCCTAGGGCACTTCCACTTTTGACCCTATAGCTTAGGAAAATTAAAATCAACAAGACACAGCCAACACAAAATTTAGGGCTGCTGTGTTTACAAGAACCTCGAGTCCAGTACAAATTAAGTATCCCAGAAAGAAAAAAATGGATAAAGAAGTTGTGCTCCTTACGTACAACGGAATATCACTCAGCAGTGAAATCAATGTCATCAGGCCTGTAGCAGCAAATTGAGTGGATTTAATTATGATGATTCTAAGAGAAATATATCACACAAAGAAAGATAATTATCATAAGATATCACTAATAGAGGGAGTGTAAACTTGGCTACACATAAACTGAATTACAAAACCGAACAGAGTCTCACATTTAGATAAAAACCTTATGCTTAAGGGGAAAGTTGAGTTGGGCTGCTGTATAAAAACAGATTGAAATTAGCACACATACCATTCCATAAGCCAAATACGTAATAAACAAGACCTACTCTTTGCTCAACGAAATAGACTCATCCATGGTGTATCACCTCACACCTATTAGAATGGGCATCATCAGAAAATCTACAAACAACAAATGCTGGAAACGGTGTGGAGATAAGGAATCCTCTTCCACTATTGTTGGGAACGTAAATTGATACAGTCACTGTGGAGAACATTATGGAGTTTCTTATAAAACTAAGAATAGAATTACCATATGATACAGCAATCCCTCTACTGGGCATATACCCAGACAAAACCATAAATCAAAAAGAGACATTCACCACAATGTTCATTGCATCACTATTTACACTATCCAGGAAATGGAAGCAACCTAAATGCCCACAGACAGACGAATGCATAAAGATGTGGTACATATATAAAATGGAATATTACTAAGCCATAAAAAGGAATGAAATTGGGACATTTGTAGAGACGTTGATGGATCTAGAGACTGTCATACAGAGTGAAGTAAGTCAGAAAGAGAAAAACAAATCTTGTATATTAATGCATATATGTGGAACCTAGAAAAATTGTACAGATGAACCGTTTTGCAAGGCAGAAATAGAGCAATACATGTATACAACAAACGTATGGACAACAAGGGGGGAAAGCTGTTGGGGATGGTGGTGGGAGGAGTTGAGATATTGGGATTGGTATGTATACATTTATATGTATAAAGTAGATAACCAAAAACAACCTGCTGTATAAAAATATAAAATTAAATTCAAAATAAAAAAATAAAATTAAAAAAAGTAAAACAGAAAAATATTCTTCCCTTCACATACATGTATTTATATGAATAAATTATTTCCATGCTTATATCTGTAAATACACAAAAGAGGAATAAAATCTACCTTGAACCAAAAACGAAAAAAAGATAAAAAAGAACAGAACCCACCAGTTACACAGAGGAAAACCGTTTCAGGGCACTTGCTCCAATTGCAAACAATTCTGAAGTTGGTCAGTGGTGGGGAATCATCTCCCATTCAGCCAGCATGCTCCTCGCAACAAGCGTCCTCACTGCAAAGCTGGTGGACCGTGCCGAGGTATCTGTGAGTAAACGTGGGCCGAGCCCCAGGCCAGCTGCTGCTGAAATGTTCCCACCCTTCCAAGGCTAAACACCTGAATATGTACAAGGACTTGAAAACCTAGAGGAAGGGCCATGGAGCCACATGAGGGACAGCATGCCAGCCGACTTGGTGCCTGCAGGCCAGCCAGGATGGTCCTGGCCCTGGGTGCTCTTCTGGAAGCTCTCCATTTCCCTGCCTGAGATACCCCTGCTGTCCCGGCCCCCACTGCTTTCTTCCTTCCTCACCTGTGCCCAGGGAGAAATTCCAGCGGCAGGTGTGGGTGACACATCCTCTTCTTTAGCAGGTAGCATCTTGGCAACTGCTGCAGAAAGTCCAGCAGAGCCCCACTCACACTGGGACACCCACAAAGCCGTGGCCTCTCACTCCCTCCCACCAGCCCAGCCCCGAGACTGCTGACAGGGCAGAGAAAATGGCGTCAGGCACAGCTGCAGGGGCTCTTGCTGCCTGGAGCGGTGTTTATATTGATCTCAACCCAGGCACACCTGGGGAGGGCTGGCCGGCACGGTCAGGCTTCCCAAGCCAGCCAATAATCACCCCTCAGGGGCTCACAGTTGCTGAAAATGGAACTTGCTGAATTGGCCAGGTCCAAGGAACAGGTGTGGGCTCCTGAGAGTCAGGATAGACAAGGGGCTGCAGCTCTGGCTTGTTTTCTAATTATATTATCTGGCCCATGAGTGGGAGACAACTTCAAGAAAACCCTCTCCTAATGAGAGGAACCCAGGAGTCAGGGAGAGGAGGGGTGGGTGGTGGTTGGAGACAGAGGCCTGGTGCCCCGGGTGCAGTGGAAGTCTCTGGAAGACCAGGTGGAGGAGGCCGCACAGAGTGATGCCCAGGGTCACAGACCTGTCAGAGCTGCTGTTTGTTAGTTCAAGTCCTGCTCTGAGGTGCTCTGTGTCAGATCTGAGCGACAGGTGAGCTGGGAGTGCTCTGCAATGAGGGCTATGTGCACGGTTCCTGTGTGCCCAGCCCTGCCAAGGTACCTGCAAGGGTAGCTCTGTATCCTGGGAGGGGCCTGACCACGGGAGCCCCATGGACTGCAGAGGACCTGCCCAGGGAATCCCATATCCTGGGAGGGGCCTGAACACGAGAGCCCCGTGGGCTGGGGTGGGGGTAGGGTACCTGCCCAGGTGAGCTCCATATCCTGGGATTGGCCTGACCTCGAGAGCCCCATGGGCTGCTGGAGTCCTGGTAAAGGATGTCAGGACAGTCAGTGAAGCCACTGAGGATATACCTCCAGTAGTTCCTAAATCCTACACCCTGCTGGTCATTCTACCAACCACCAGGACTTGGTATTCTGTATTAGTCTTCACTGATGCCTTCTTTTGTATTCCATTAGTCCCAGAGTCACAAGAAATTTTGGCTTGTGAGTGACAGGACTCAACATACAACTAAAACAATACTTCCAGGCTGTCTTGCCCCAAGGGTTCAAAAATTCCCACACCATCTTTGGGGAAAGCTCAGCTAAAGACCTAAAAGTTCTACCTCTGGAAAAGGAAACACTCCTTCAATATTCAGACGACATTCTGATCGCCAGCCCTACTAAGGAGGCCTCAGAACTACCAAGCCAATAAAGGATAGAAGTTGTCCACGAAAAAGCTCAAGTATCACAGACTACGGTGACCTGCCTGGGCTTCATTCTCACAGAAGGTCGGAGAAGCCCATCCCAGGAAAGGGAAGAAACAATTTACAGCCTTACCCCTTTCTGAAACTAGAAGACAGCTTAGGGGTTCCTGGGGAAGCCAGGGTTTCCTGCCTCTGGATCCCTAACTACAGTCTACTAGCTGGGCCTCTATATGAAACACTGAAAGGAAAAGATGATGATCCTTTTGAATAGAATCCAGAAGTGGCCTTTCAAGAATGGAAAGAGCAGTCAATTCAGACCCTTGCCCTGGAACTCCCTAATTTAGCTAAACCCTTTGACCTTTACATTCCTGGTGAAAGGTGAATCGCCATTGGAGTATTAGTGCAAAAACTGGGACCACTTGAAATGGAACAATGCAAGAATGCCATCCAGGTAGGATAAACTATGGTCACCAAGGGGCTTGGCCCACCGCCACATCTGGCCAAGATACTGGTGGTATCTGAAAACCTGGAAATCAGCAGCCCAAAAGGCCACCTCCCTTCTAAGGGAAACGGACCCCACGTGGTGATCCTAACCCCCAACCATGCCCTGAAGTTGCAGGGTTTGCTCCGTGGGCACACTGACCTCGATTGAGGAGGCCCTCCAACTCCAACCTCCAGAGAGATAACCGGGGGCAACGGGGCACCATGACGACCTGTGTGACCATCACTTGACCTGGAGTTTCTCTCATAAAACAACAAGAGTGTGTCCCAAAAGAGTAGACTACTGCTTGCAGTACTTACTGTACCCAGAGGGGAGCTAATAATCTTGGCGGGGGAACCGTATATCATGCTGTCACCATAGAAAAGCCTACAGACACCCTGATGATGGTGGCCAATAAGACCGGCTGGACTCCTGTTTACTTCCAAAGGCTCTTGACTCAGTGACCATCATGATCCTTCATCACCACTGACCCTGGACTGTCTGGGAGCTGAGCGGGCAGGATCCTGACACCTGGTGCTGTTTTTACGTTAATTCAGGGGCCTAATGGAAGAAAGCGCAGACTGTTGGTCAGAGCATCTAGGCTGGCAGAAACGGTCAGTCAGAGCATCTAGGCTGGCAGAAACGGTCAGCCTAAGGTGGCCGAACAAATGTGGGGCGGAGTGAAACTGGACCTCACAGCGCCACTGCACATCTCCTTTCTGGACCCTTAAAGGTCATTAGAATCTATAACACTTCCAATACTGGTGCTCAGGTGGACGAGCAGGGAGGCAGGAGGCCTGGGGACAATCAACGTCACCTGGAGGCTGCTGGGGAGAAGTTCTGACCCTCGCCCACGGGTATGAAGCCTCCTAACTCAGCACTCAGCAGTTACAGAAGAAGGGTCTGCACCCACAGCACTCCAAGAATGAGGAAAGGGACAAAAGGCAGAAGAGAAGTTTGTCCCAGGCAAAGCCCCTTAAAAATGCCTGGGAGATAAAAATAGAATCTGGGTAATAAAATAAAGTCTAACCATTTTTATCCTTTGTGCTTTGTCTAATTTCAGGTGCTCCTAGTGTCCCGCATACAGAGGTTCCACACCCGGCACTTCAGACCAGATTTCCTAGAGCAGAATGGCTCGATGACACTTCAGCTCCTGGGGCCCAGTTCAGACTCCGTGACATAGAGCCTGAGCTGCAGCCAACCAGGTCCTCGAGAGCTCAGCCCCCTCCCTCCCAGTGACTCTGACAGGATCTCTACACAGCAGCCCAGCCCACAGCCCACAGGGTAGCACCTCTCCATTCTCTGATCAAAATATAAAGTTTCCTTTGCTTTTGAACCAAACTCAGTCTCGATCTATTGGCTCCAATGACACTGGGCAGGGGGACACTTGTTGGCGTCCACTCTGGAGGATCAGTAACAGAAATTGAGAACATTGTAACTTCAATGAACAGATGTGTGAGCCAAACTGTAATTAACATAGAACAGTGTATAAGGCTCGGGTAAAATAAGATGTTTCTAACACTTCCATTTGATATTTCCATCACTTTCTTATAAGCAAGTTCAGTGAAAAGGTTTGTCTTCTTTGTCAGGTCAATATTAGAGAAACAAAGTGATTTCTTTCCAAGGATGTACATCTAATAATCTTGGTTAAAGCTTCAATCTTGTTTTAAATGCTTTTGCATTGAAAATGATACCTCTCATTCAGCTCCCCCATTTCTGAGAAGCATAAAATCTTATAATTTATTATTACCAAAGGGAAATGGTAGGAGGAGGGATAAATTAACAGTTTGGGATTAACACATACACACTGCTATGTATGAAATCATCAGCAAGGAACTACTGTATAGCACAGGGAACTACACTCAATATTTTGCAATAACCTATAAGGGGAAATGATCTGAAAAAGAATAGATATTTTTATTGACATCATCCATCAATGACAGTAAAAATGGAATCTAAGGGAAGACAGTGGTGAGTGCTTCTGACCCTGAAGACTTCAATCATCTAAAGTTTGGACTCTGCCTACATCCCAAGGCCCTTAATGAACATATGTGTAGCCGTAGCTTAAAAAATTCCCCAGTTTGGGTTGCGGAGAGACACTGATATTTAAAATCCCCTGGTGTTCTCCTCACATGAATGGGACCCTTCCTACACCTAAAACATGCCTGTCACACCCAGAGGATGGTATACCGTCTGATCGGGAAAAGTTTGGAAAAGGCATCTCATCTCCTCATCTCTTGGTGCTAGGGTTCACCACTCCAGCATCTTTACTAACAGTCTCCCCACTTGGAGATGTCAGCACTGTCAACATCCTGTTGCATACAGTTTGGAATTTGTCCAGAGGATGAAGCAGAAGGAGGAGGAACAATGAGAGACAAGTCCTAGGTGTTCGGACAGGCACATGCCACTCTAATTTCCAATCAGGAAGACGAATTGACCAAAGGCTAGGGTTGCCCATGGAAACAGAATAGGGCTTGAGGAATCCTGATGCTTTGTGGCCAGTTCCCATAAACACAAGTTGGAAAATGGAACTCAGGGGCACTAAAATTCACGAAACTGCAGAATTGAAAATATCTATCACTGAAAAATGTCTTGAGGAAAGTCAGAGAAAAGGACTTGTAAGCAACGGAGAATGGCAGGAAAGGGATTGGAAGAGGTAGAAAGGACTCGCCATTAAGCACAAGAAAAGGGGCTGAACATTGCCAACATTGCAGTTGGCCAAAAAGGGTGTATGCGTCTTTTTCTGTATATATTCAAGAAAAGGGCATACACTTTTTTAGCCAACCAAACAGGTGGGCACTGGAAATCAATACTACAAAACATATCACTTTGCATCAGTCAGAAGAGCCGTCCTCATAAAGTGTAAACACCAGAAATGCAGGACAGGGCAAGGAGAAAAGGGAGCCCTGTGAGTCTTATAGTGGAAATGTATATTGCCAACGGTCACTCTGGATAAGTCTATTGTGTTTACTAAAGCATCTAAAAAATGAGCTACCGAGCACAGGGCACTTGCACTCATGGACGTATATCTTGGGAAAAACAAAAATCGAGAGGACACAGGCACCCCAATGTTTACCACCTCTCTGTTTAAAAGACCTTCGACTAGGATATAACTTAAATATATCTGCAGAGAAAAAACGGACAGAGATGTGGTGCTTATGTAGAGTGGAATATTACTCAGCCTGGAAATCAATGAAATACGGCCAGTTATAACAACTCCAGAGGAGTTACGTGTGATCATTCGAAGTCACATAATTCAAAAAGAAAAAGACATAAGATATCACTAATACATGGAATGTTAACATGGCTACACATGAACTGAATTACAAAAGAAAAGAGGGTTTCAAATTAAGAAAACCAACTTATGCTTCCTTAAGGGGAAAGGTGAGTTGGGGTGCTGCATAAAACCAGAGATTGAAATTAGCACAGATACCATTCCATAAGCCAAATATGTAATAGTCAAGACCTACTCCTTGCTCAACGAAATGGACTCCACACGCCATATTCAATGCCTAAGAATATACCGGATTAGTAAGAATCTTAAAACCCATGGACTTATATGTCTCCGTAACAGAATCAAGCGCGTGTACAGCGGCATAAACGAAGCAGTGAAAATCCGATAAATCCCATTATTAAAATAAATTTCAAAAACAAAACACAATGACAGTGAAATAGGAAGCAATTCTTAAATAATTCACTCAGGGCATGTGATGCAACCTGGATTTACCACATCTACACCCAGAGCTGGTTGAGACATAAGGCTGGACACTTCAGGCTGATAGCATTGGTGAGTTTCGGTGAACAAATGCAGATCCTTTGAAGTCATACTGCATGGGACCCAATCCAAGGGTCCCAACTCTCCAGGTTCAAGGGATTCTTTCTTCAGCTAAAACATGCGTGGGAAACGGCGAGTATGGTCCACCGTGTGATTAGGAAACGATTTAAAATGCATCTCAGTTTTTGTATCCTGGTCCTCGGGTTCACCATTCCAGACGGTTTACTAACACTCTCCCCGCTTGGAGAGTCAGTGCCTTTAACCTCCTGTTTGGCACAGCTTTCAATTTCTGTGCAAGATGAACAGGAATAGGGAGAACCAATGAGAGACTAGCTGTAGGTGTATGCACGGGCAAATGTAACGCTCATTGCCCACCAGGAAGAGGAATTAAACAAAGGCTCAGCGTGCCCTGCTGGAAACAGATTAGGGCCTGAGGCAATCCTGCGGTTTTGTGCCCAGCTCACAAGAAAGCGAGTTGAAGAAAGGAGCTCAGGGGCACTGTAATTCACAAACCTGCAGAGTTATAAATGACAGCTATCCTCCAAAAATATATTGAAGTAAGCCTGCGAAGGGGACTTGAAAGCGGGACAGAATTTCAGGAAAACGATTGCAGGGGGTAGACTGGAATTGCCCAGAAACAATAGGAAAAGAGGCAGAACGTCGACAATGGTGCACTTGGCCAAAAAGTGCGTATGCGTTTTTTCCTGAATATATTCAGGAAAAAACGCATACGCCCTTTTTCGGAAACCAAGCAAGCCTGTAAAGGAAATCTGCACTACAATGAAGTCTAACTGCCCCCTGGGCAAAAGGGCCATCTGAAAAAAGTGTAAAATCCAGAAAGGTAGGACAGGATATGGAGAACAGGGAGCCTTGTTATGCTGATTGGCAGGATGTAAATTGCCAACAGCCACCCTGGAGAAGTGTATGGTGTTTCCTGAAACCCATAAGAAACAAAGCAACACAGCCTATGGCACTTCCACTTATGGTCCCAAAGATTACGGAAATTAAAATCAAAAACAGACAGCCACCCCAATGTTTGGGACGGCTGTGTTCCCAAGAAGCTCGTCTACAGTACCAGGTAAATATCCCAGAAAGCAAAAAATGGATAAATAATTTGTGGCACGAACGTGCAATGCAATATCACTCAGCAATGAAATCTGTGTCATCAGGCCCGTAGCGGCATAGTGAGTGGATGCAGGTACGGTGATCCTACGTGAACTACCTCACACAGAAAAAGAAACATCATAAGATATCACTAATACACGGAATGTAAACTTGACTACACATGAACTGAATTACAAAACAGAACAGGGTCTCAAATTTAGAAAACCAACTAGTGCTTGCTTATGGGGAAAGGTGCGTTGGGGTGCTGCATAAAACCAGAGACTGAAATTAGCACAGATAACATTCCATAAGCCAAATATGTAATAGACAAGACCTACACCTTGCTCAACGAAATGGACTCAACACCACATATTCAACGCCTAGGAATATACCTGACTAGGAAGAATCTTAAAACCCATGGATTTATATGTCTCCGTAAGAGAATCAAGCGTGTGTACAGCGGCATAAACGCAGCAGTGAAAATCCGATAAATCCCATTATCAAAATAAATTTTAAAAACAAAACACAAAGACAGTGAAATAGAGAGCAATTCTTAAATAATTCACTCAGGGCATGTGATGCAACCGGGATTTAACACATCTACACCAAGAGCTGGTTGAGACATAAGGCTGGACACTTCAGGCTGATAGCATTGGTGAGTTTCGGTGAGCAAATGCAGACCCTTTGAAGTCATACTGCATGGTACCCATTCCATGGGTCCCAACTCTCCAGGTTCAAGGGATTCTTCCTCCAGCTAAAACATGCATGGGAAACACAGAGTATCGTCCACCGTGTGATTGGGAGACGATTTAAAATGCATCTCAGTTTTCGATTCCTGGTCCTCGGGTTCACCATTCCAGATGCTTTACTAACACTCTCCCCGCTTGGAGAGTCAGTGCCTTTAACCTCCTGTTTGGCACAGCTTGCAATTTCTGTGCAAGATGAACAGGAATAGGGAGAACCAATGAGAGACTAGCTGTAGGTGTCTGCACGGGCAAATGTAACGTTCATTGCCCACCAGGAAGAACAATTAAATAAAGGCTCAGTGTGCCCTGCTGGAAACAGATTAGGGCCTTAAGCAATCCTGCGGTTTTGTGCCCAGCTCACAAGAAAGCGAGTTGAAGAAAGGAGCTCAAGGGCACTGTAATTCACAAACCTGCAGAGTTATAAATGACAGCTATCTTCCAAAAGTATATTGAAGTAAGCCTGCGAAGGGGACTTGAAAGCAGGGCAGAATTTCAGGAAAACGATTGCAGGGGGTAGACTGGAATTGCCCTGAAAGCATAGGAAAAGAGGCACAACGTCGACAATGATGCACTTGGCCAAAAAGGGCGTAAGCGGTTTTTCCTGAATATATTCAGGAAAAAACGCATACGCCCTTTTTGGCCAATGGAGCAAGCCTGTAAAGGAAATCTGCACTACAATGAAATCTCACTGCCCCCTGGCAAAAGGGCCATCTGAAAAAAGTGTAAAATCCAGAAAGGTAGGACAGGACATTCAGAACAGGGAGCCTTGTTATGCTGATTGGCAGGATGTAAATTGTGAACAGCCACCCTGGAGAAGTGTATGGTGTTTCCTGAAACACGTAAGAAATAAAGCAACACAGCCTATGGCAATTGCACTTATGGTCCTATTCCTTAGGGAAATTAAAATCAAAAACAGAGAGCCACCCCAAAGTTTGGGACGGCTGTGTTCCCAAGAAGCTCGTCTACAGTACCAGGTAAATATCCCAGAAAGCAAAAAATGGATAAAGAAGTTGTGGCACGTACGTGCAATGCAGTATCACTCAGCAATGAAATCTGTGTCATCAGGCCCGTAGCGGCATAGTGAGTGGATGCAGGTACGGTGATTCTACGTGAACTACCTCACACAGAAAAAGAAACATCATAAGATATCACTAATACACGGAATGTAAACTTGACTACACATGAACTGAATTACAAAACAGAACAGGGTCTCAAATTTAGAAAACCAACTAGTGCTTGCTTATGGGGAAAGGTGCCTTGGGCTGTTGCATAAAACCAGAGACTGAAATTAGCACAGATAACTTTCCATAAGCCAAATATGTAATAGACAAGACCTACTCCTTGCTCAACGAAATGGACCCAACACCACATATTCAACGCCTAGGAATATACCTGACTAGGAAGAATCTTAAAACCCATGGATATATATGTCTCCGTAAGAGAATCAAGCGTGTGTACAGCGGCCGAAACGCAGCAGTGAAAATCCGATAAATCCCATTATCAAAATAACTTTCGAAAACAAAACACAAAGACAGTGAAATAGAGAGCAATTCTTAAATAATTCACTCAGGGCATGTGATGCAACCGGGATTGACCACAACTACACCCAGAGCTGGTTGAGACATAAGGCTGGACACTTCAGGCTGATAGCATTGTTGAGTTTCGGTGAGCAAATGCAGACCCTTTGAAGTCATACTGCATGGTACCCATTCCATGGGTCCCATCTCTCCAGGTTCAAGGCATTCTTCCTCCAGCTAAAACATGCATGGGAAATCCAGAGTATCGTCCACCGTGTGATTGGGAAATGATTTAAAATGCAACTCAGTTTTCGTATCCTGGTCCTCGGTTTCACCATTCCAGATGCTTTATTAACACTCTCCCCGTATGGAGAGTCAGTGCCTTTAACCTCCTCTTTGGCACAGCTTGCAATTTCTGTGCAAGATGAACAGGAATAGGGAGAACCAATGAAAGACTAGCTGTAGGTGTCTGCACAGGCAAATGTAACACTCATTGCCCACCAGGAAGAGGAATTAAACAAAGGCTCAGCGTGCCCTGCTGGAAACAGATTAGGGCCTGAAGCAATCCTGCGGTTTTGTGCCCAGCTCACAAGAAAGCGAGTTGAAGAAAGGAGCTCAGGGTCACTGTAATTCACAAACCTGCAGAGTTATAAATGACAGCTATCCTCCAAAAATATATTGAAGTAAGCCTGCGAAGGGGACTTGAAAGCGGGGCAGAATTTCAGGAAAACGATTGCAGGGGGTAGACTGGAATTGCCCTGAAAGCATAGGAAAAGAGGCAGAACGTCGACAATGATGCACTTGGCCAAAAAGTGCGTATGCGTTTTTTCCTGAATATATTCAGGAAAAAACGCATACGCACTTTTTGGCGAACCAAGCAAGCCTGTAAAGGAAATCTGCACTACAATGAAGTCTCACTGCCCCCCGGGCAAAAGGGCCATCTGAAAAAAGTGTAAAATCCAGAAAGTTAGGACAGGATATGGAGAACAGGGAGCCTTGTTATGCTGATTGGCAGGATGTAAATTGCCAGCAGCCACCCTGGAGAAGTGTATGGTGTTTCCTGAAACACGTAAGAAACAAAGCAACACAGCCTATGGCACTTCCACTTATGGTCCTATAGCTTACGGAAATTAAAATCAAAAACAGACAGCCACCCCAATATTTGGGACGATTGTGTTCACAAGAAGCTCGTCTACAGTACCAGGTAAATATCCCAGAATGCAAAAAATGGATAAAGAAGTTGTGGCACGTACGTACAATGCAATATCACTCAGCAATGAAATCTGTGTCATCAGGCCCGTAGCGGCATAGTGAGTGGATGCAGGTACGGTGATTCTACGTGAACTACCTCACACAGAAAAAGAAACATCATAAGATATCACTAATACACGGAATGTAAACTTGACTACACATGAACTGAATTACAAAACAGAACAGGGTCTCAAATTTAGAAAACCAACTAGTGCTTGCTTATGGGGAAAGGTGCTTTGGGGTGCTGCATAAAACCAGAGACTGAAATTAGCACAGATAACTTTCCATAAGCCAAACATGTAAAAGACAAGACCTACTCCTTGCTCAACGAAATGGACCCAACACCACATATTCAACGCCTAGGAATATACCTGACTAGGAAGAATCTTAAAACCCATGGATATATATGTCTCCGTAAGAGAATCAAGCGTGTGTACAGCAGCCGAAACGCAGCAGTGAAAATCCGATAAATCCCATTATCAAAATAAATTTCGAAAACAAAACACAAAGACAGTGAAATAGAGAGCAATTCTTAAATAATTCACTCAGGGCATGTGATGCAACCGGGATTGACCACATCTACACCCAGAACTGGTTGAGACATAAGTCTGGACACTTCAGGCTGATAGCATTGGTGAGTTTTGGTGAGCAAATGCAGACCCTATGAAGTCATACTGCATGGTACCCATTCCATGGGTCCCAACTCTCCAGGTTCAAGGGATTCTTCCTCCAGCTAAAACATGCATGGGAAATCCAGAGTATCGTCCACCGTGTGATTGGGAAACGATTTAAAATGCATCTCAGTTTTCGTATCCTGGTCCTCGGGTTCACCATTCCAGATGCTTTACTAACACTCTCCCCGCTTGGAGAGTCAGTGCCTTTAACCTCCTGTTTGGCACAGCTTGCAATTTCTGTGCAAGATGAACAGGAATACAGAGAACCAATGAGAGACTAGCTGTAGGTGTCTGCACGGGCAAATGTAACGCTCATTGCCGACCAGGAAGAGGAATTAAACAAAGGCTCAGCGTGCCCTGCTGAAAACAGATTAGGGCCTGAAGCAATCCTGCGGTTTTGTGCCCAGCTCACAAGAAAGTGACTTGAAGAAAGGAGCTCAGGGGCACTGTAATTCACAAACCTGCAGAGTTATAAATGACAGCTATCCTCCAAAAATATATTGAAGTAAGCTTGCGAAGGGGACTTGAAAGCGGGGCAGAGTTTCAGGTAAACGATTGCAGGGTGTAGACTGGAATTGCCCTGAAAGCATAGGAAAAGAGGCACAACGTCGACAATGATGCACTTGGCCAAAAAGGGCGTATGCGTTTTTTCCTGAATATATTCAGGAAAAAACGCATACGCCCTTTTTGGCCAACCAAGCAAGCCTGTAAAGGAAATCTGCACTACAATGAAGTCTCACTGCCCCCCGGGCAAAAGGGCCATCTGAAAAAAGTGTAAAATCCAGAAAGGTAGGACAGGATATGGAGAACAGGGAGCCTTGTTATGCTGATTGGCAGGATGTAAATTGCCAGCAGCCACCCTGGAGAAGTGTATGGTGTTTCTTGAAACATGTAAGAAACAAAGCAACACAGCCTATGGCACTTCCACTTATGGTCCTATAGATTACGGAAATTAAAATCAAAAACAGAGAGCCACCCCAAAGTTTGGGACAGCTGTGTTCCCAAGAAGCCCGTCTACAGTACCTGGTAAATATCCCAGAAAGCAAAAAATGGATAAATAATTTGTGGCACGTACGTGCAATGCAATATCACTCAGCAATGAAATCTGTGTCATCAGGCCCGTAGCGGCATAGTGAGTGGATGCAGGTACGGTGATTCTACGTGAACTACCTCACACAGAAAAAGAAACATCATAAGATATCACTAATACACGGAATGTAAACTTGACTACACATGAACTGAATTACAAAACAGAACAGGGTCTCAAATTTAGAAAACCAACTAGTGCTTGCTTATGGGGAAAGGTGCCTTGGGGTGCTGCATAAAACCAGAGACTGAAATTAGCACAGATAACATTCCATAAGCCAAATATGTAATAGACAAGACCTACACCTTGCTCAACGAAATGGACTCAACACCACATATTCAACGCCTAGGAATATACCTGACTAGGAAGAATCTTAAAACCCATGGATTTATATGTCTCCGTAAGAGAATCAAGCGTGTGTACAGCGGCATAAACGCAGCAGTGAAAATCTGATAAATCCCATTATCAAAATAAATTTCAAAAACAAAACACAAAGACAGTGAAATAGAGAGCAACTCTTAAATAATTCACTCAGGGCATGTGATGCAACCGGGATTTAACACATCTACACCCAGAGCTGGTTGAGACATAAGGCTGGACACTTCAGGCTGATAGCATTGGTGAGTTTCGGTGAGCAAATGCAGACCCTTTGAAGTCATACTGCATGGTACCCATTCCATGGGTCCCAACTCTCCAGGTTCAAGGGATTCTTCCTCCAGCTAAAACATGCATGGGAAACACAGAGTATCGTCCACCGTGTGATTGGGAGACGATTTAAAATGCATCTCAGTTTTCGATTCCTGGTCCTCGGGTTCACCATTCCAGACGGTTTACTAACACTCTCCCTCTTGGAGAGTCAGTGCCTTTAACCTCCTGTTTGGCACAGCTTGCAATTTCTGCGCAAGATGAAGAGGAATAGGGAGAACCAATGAGAGACTAGCTATAGGTGTCTGCACGGACAAATGTAAGGCTCATTTCCCACCAGAAAGAGGAATTAACCAAAGGCTCAGCGTGCCCTGCCAGAAACAGATTAGGGCCTGAAGCAATCCTGCCGTTTTGTGCCCAGCTCACAAGAAAGCGAGTTGAAGAAAGGAGCTCAGGGGCACTGTAATTCACAAACCTGCAGAGTTATAAATGACAGCTATCCTCCAAAAATATATTGAAGTAAGCCTGCGAAGGGGACTTGAAAGCGGGACAGAATTTCAGGAAAACGATTGCAGGGGGTAGACTGGAATTGCCCAGAAAGCATAGGAAAAGAGGCAGAACGTCGACAATGGTGCACTTGGCCAAAAAGTGCGTATGCATTTTTTCCTGAATATATTCAGGAAAAAACGCATACGCCCTTTTTCGCAAACCAAGCAAGCCTGTAAAGGAAATCTGCACTACAATGAAGTCTAACTGCCCCCTGGGCAAAAGGGCCATCTGAAAAAAGTGTAAAATCCAGAAAGGTAGGACAGGATATGGAGAACAGGGAGCCTTGTTATGCTGATTGGCAGGATGTAAATTGCCAACGGCCACCCTGGAGAAGTGTATGGTGTTTCCTGAAACCCATAAGAAACAAAGCAACACAGCCTATGGCACTTCCACTTATGATCCCAAAGATTACGGAAATTAAAATCAAAAACAGACAGCCACCCCAATGTTTGGGACGGCTGTGTTCACAAGAAGCTCGTCTACAGTACCAGGTAAATATCCCAGAAAGCAAAAAATGGATAAAGAAGTTGTGGCACGTACGTGCAATGCAATATCACTCAGCAATGAAATCTGTGTCATCAGGCCCTTAGCGGCATAGTGAGTGGATGCAGGTACGGTGATTCTACGTGAACTACGTCACACAGAAAAAGAAACATCATAAGATATCACTAATACACGGAATGTAAACTTGACTACACATGAACTGAATTACAAAACAGAACAGGGTCTCAAATTTAGAAAACCAACTAGTGCTTGCTTATGGGGAAAGGTGCCTTGGGGTGCTGCATAAAACCAGAGACTGAAATTAGCACAGATAACATTCCATAAGCCAAATATGTAATAGACAAGACCTACTCCTTGCTCAACGAAATGGACTCAACACCACATATTCAACGCCTAGGAATATACCTGACTAGGAAGAATCTTAAAACCCATGGATTTATATGTCTCTGTAAGAGAATCAAGCGTGTGTACAGCGGCATAAAGGCAGCAGTGAAAATCCGATGAATCCCATTATCAAAATAAATTTCAAAAACAAAACACAAAGACAGTGAAATAGAGAGCAATTCTTAAATAATTCACTCAGGGCATGTGATGCAACCGGGATTGACCACATCTACACCCAGAGCTGGTTGAGACATAAGGCTGGACACTTCAGGCTGATAGCATTGGTGAGTTTCGGTGAGCAAATGCAGACCCTTTGAAGTCATACTGCATGGTACCCATTCCATGGGTCCCAACTCTCCAGGTTCAAGGGATTCTTCCTCCAGCTAAAACATGCATGGGAAACCCAGAGTATCGTCCACCATGTGATTGGGAAACGATTTAAAATGTATCTCAGTTTTCGTATCCTGGTCCTCGGGTTCACCATTCCAGTTGCTTTACTAACACTCTCCCCGCTTGGAGAGTCAGTGCCTTTAACCTCCTCTTTGGCACAGCTTGCAATTTCTGTGCAAGATGAACAGGAATAGGGAGAACCAATGAGAGACTAGCTGTAGGTGTATGCACGGGCAAATGTAACGCTCATGTCCAACCAGGAAGAGGAATTAACCAAAGGCTCAGCGTGCCCTGCCGAAAACAGATTAGGGCCTGAAGCAATCCTGCGGTTTTGTGCCCAGCTAACAAGAAAGCGAGTTGAAGAGAGGAGCTCAGGGGCACTGTAATTCACAAACCTGCAGAGTTATAAATGACAGCTATCCTCCAAAAATATATTGAAGTAAGCCTGCGAAGGGGACTTGAAAGCGGGGCAGAGTTTCAGGAAAACGATTGCAGGGGGTAGACTGGAATTGCCCTGAAAGCATAGGAAAAGAGGCAGAACGTGGACAATGATGCACTTGGCCAAAATGGGCGTATGCGTTTTTTCCTGAATATATTCAGGAAAAAACGCATACGCCCTTTTTGGCCAACCAAGCAAGCCTGTAAAGGAAATCTGCACTACAATGAAGTCTCACTGCCCCCCGGGCAAAAGGGCCATCTGAAAAAAGTGTAAAATCCAGAAAGATAGGACAGGATATGAAGAACAGGGAGCCTTGTTATGCTGATTGGCAGGATGTAAATTGCCAGCAGCCACCCTGGAGAAGTGTATGGTGTTTCTTGAAACACGTAAGAAACAAAGCAACACAGCCTGTGGCACTTCCACTTATGGTCCTATAGATTACGGAAATTAAAATCAAAAACAGAGAGCCATCCCAAAGTTTGGGACGGCTGTGTTCCCAAGAAGCCCGTCTACAGTACCAGGTAAATATCCCAGAAAGCAAAAAATGGATAAATAATTTGTGGCACGTACGTGCAATGCAATATCACTCAGCAATGAAATCTGTGTCATCAGGCCCGTAGCGGCATAGTGAGTGGATGCAGGTACGGTGATTCTACGTGAACTACCTCACACAGAAAAAGAAACATCATAAGATATCACTAATACACGGAATGTAAACTTGACTACACATGAACTGAATTACAAAACAGAACAGGGTCTCAAATTTAGAAAACCAACTAGTGCTTGCTTATGGGGAAAGGTGCCTTGGGGTGCTGCATAAAACCAGAGACTGAAATTAGCACAGATAACATTCCATAAGCCAAATATGTAATAGACAATACCTACACCGTGCTCAACGAAATGGACTCAACACCACATATTCAACGCCTAGGAATATACCTGACTGGGAAGAGTCTTAAAACCCATGGATTTATATGTCTCCGTAAGAGAATCAAGCGTGTGTACAGCGGCATAAACGCAGCAGTGAAAATCTGATAAATCCCATTATCAAAATAAATTTCAAAAACAAAACACAAAGACAGTGAAATAGAGAGCAATTCTTAAATAATTCACTCAGGGCATGTGATGCAACCGGGATTTAACACATCTACACCCAGAGCTGGTTGAGACATAAGGCTGGACACTTCAGGCTGATAGCATTGGTGAGTTTCGGTGAGCAAATGCAGACCCTTTGAAGTCATACTGCATGGTACCCATTCCATGGGTCCCAACTCTCCAGGTTCAAGGGATTCTTCCTCCAGCTAAAACATGCATGGGAAACACAGAGTATCGTCCACCGTGTGATTGGGAGACGATTTAAAATGCATCTCAGTTTTCGATTCCTGGTCCTCGGGTTCACCATTCCAGATGCTTTACTAACACTCTCCCCGCTTGGAGAGTCAGTGCCTTTAACCTCCTGTTTGGCACAGCTAGCAATTTCTGTGCAAGATGAACAGGAATAGGGAGAACCAATGAGAGACTAGCTGTAGGTGTCTGCACGGGCAAATGTAACGCTCATTTCCCTCCAGGAAGAGGAATTAACCAAAGGCTCAGTGTGCCCTGCCGGAAACAGATTAGGGCCTGAAGCAATCCTGCGGTTTTGTGCCCAGCTCACAAGAAAGCGAGTTGAAGAAAGGAGCTCAGGGGCACTGTAATTCACAAACCTGCAGAGTTATAAATGACAGCTATCCTCCAAAAATATATTGAAGTAAGCCTGCGAAGGGGACTTGAAATCTGGGTAGAATTTCAGGAAAACGATTGCAGGGAGTAGACTGGAATTGCCCTGAAAGCATAGGAAAAGAGGCACAATGTCGACAATGATGCACTTGGCCAAAAAGGGCGTATGCGTTTTTTCCTGAATATATTCAGGAAAAAACGCGTACGCCCTTTTTGGCCAACCAAGCAAGCCTGTAAAGGAAATCTGCACTACAATAAAGTCTCACTGCCCCCCGGGCAAAAGGGCCATCTGAAAAAAAGTGTAAAATCCAGAAAGGTAGGACAGGATATGGAGAACAGGGAGCCTTGTTATGCTGATTGGCAGGATGTAAATTGCCAGCAGCCACCCTGGAGAAGTGTATGGT
Organism: Phocoena phocoena; assembly: GCF_963924675.1. Classification (NCBI taxonomy): domain Eukaryota; kingdom Metazoa; phylum Chordata; class Mammalia; order Artiodactyla; family Phocoenidae; genus Phocoena; species Phocoena phocoena. The sequence continues at coordinate 14,703 of NW_027077599.1, read as the reverse complement.
GTTTCCTGAAACACGTAAGAAACAAAGCAACACAGCCTATGGCCCTTCCACTTATGGTCCTATAGCTTACGGAAATTAAAATCAAAAACAGACAGCCACCCCAATATTTGGGACGGCTGTGTTCACAAGAAGCTCGTCTACAGTATCAGGTAAATATCCCAGAAAGCAAAAAATGGATAAAGAAATTGTGGCACGTACGTACAATGCAATATCACTTAGCAATGAAATCTGTGTCATCAGACCCGTAGCGGCATAGTGAGTGGAGGCAGGGACGGTGATTCTACGTGAACTACGTCACACAGAAAAAGAAACATCATAAGATATCACTAATACACGGAATGTAAACTTGACTACACATGAACTGAATTACAAAACAGAACAGGGTCTCAAATTTAGAAAACCAACTAGTGCTTTCTTATGGGGAAAGGTGCGTTGGGGTGCTGCATAAAACCAGAGACTGAAATTAGCACAGATAACTTTCCATAAGCCAAATATGTAATAGACAAGACCTACTCCTTGCTCAATGAAATGGACCCAACACCACATATTCAACACCTAGGAATATACCTGACTAGGAAGAATCTTAAAACCCATGGATATATATGTCTCCGTAAGAGAATCAAGCGTGTGTACAGCGGCCGAAACGCAGCAGTGAAAATCCGATAAATCCCATTATCAAAATAAATTTCGAAAACAAAACACAAAGACATTGAAATAGAGAGCAATTCTTAAATAATTCACTCAGGGCATGTGATGCAACCGGGATTGACCACATCTACACCCAGAGCTGGTTGAGACGTAAAGCTGGAAACTTCAGGCTGATAGCATTGGTGAGTTTCGGTGAGCAAATGCAGACCCTTTGAAGTCATACTGCATGGTACCCATTCCATGGGTCCCAAATCTCCAGGTTCAAGGGATTCTTCCTCCAGCTAAAACATGCATGGGAACCCCAGAGTATCGTCCACCGTGTGATTGGGAAACGATTTAAAATGCATCTCAGTTTTCGTATCCTGGTCCTCGGGTTCACCATTCCAGATGCTTTACTAACACTCTCCCCACTTGGAGATTCAGTGCCTTTAACCTCCTCTTTGGCACAGCTTGCAATTTCTGTGCAATATGAACAGGAATAGGGAGAACCAATGAGAGACTAGCTGTAGGTGTCTGCACGGGCAAATGTAACGCTCATTGCCCACCAGGAAGAGGAATTAAACAAAGGCTCAGTGTGCCCTGCTGGAAACAGATTAGGGCCTGAAGCAATCCTGCGGTTTTGTGCCCAGCTCACAAGAAAGCGAGTTGAAGAAAGGAGCTCAGGGGCACTGTAATTCACAAACCTGCAGAGTTATAAATGACAGCTATCTTCCAAAAGTATATTGAAGTAAGCCTGCGAAGGGGACTTGAAAGCAGGGCAGAATTTCAGGAAAACGATTGCAGGGGGTAGACTGGAATTGCCCTGAAAGCATAGGAAAAGAGGCAAAACGTCGACAATGATGCACTTGGCCAAAAAGGGCGTAAGCGTTTTTTCCTGAATATATTCAGGAATATATTCAGGAAAAAACGCATACGCCCTTTTTGGCCAACCGAGCAAGCCTGTAAGGAAATCTGCACTACAATGAAATCTCACTGCCCCCCGGCAAAAGGGCCATCTGAAAAAAGTGTAAAATCCAGAAAGGTAGGACAGGATATGGAGAACAGGGAGCCTTGTTATGCTGACTGGCAGGATGTAAATTGTGAACAGCCACCCTGGAGAAGTGTATGGTGTTTCCTGAAATACGTAAGAAATAAAGCAACACAGCCTATGGCAATTGCACTTATGGTCCTATTCCTTAGGGAAATTAAAATCAAAAACAGAGAGCCACCCCAAAGTTTGGGACGGCTGTGTTCCCAAGAAGCTCGTCTACAGTACCAGGTAAATATCCCAGAAAGCAAAAAATGGATAAAGAAGTTGTGGCACGTACGTGCAATGCAGTATCACTCAGCAATGAAATCTGTGTCATCAGGCCCGTAGCGGCATAGTGAGTGGATGCAGATACGGTGAATCTACGTGAACTACGTCACACAGAAAAAGAAACATCATAAGATATCACTAATACACGGAATGTAAACTGGACTACACATGAACTGAATTACAAAACAGAACAGGGTCTCAAATTTAGAAAACCAACTAGTGCTTGCTTATGGGGAAAGGTTCCTTGGGCTGTTGCATAAAACCAGAGACTGAAATTAGCACAGATAACTTTCCATAAGCCAAATATGTAATAGACAAGACCTACTCCTTGCTCAACGAAATGGACCCAACACCACATATTCAACGCCTAGGAATATACCTGACTAGGAAGAACCTTAAAACCCATGGATATATATGTCTCCGTAAGAGAATCAAGCGTGTGTACAGCGGCTGAAACGCAGCAGTGAAAATCCGATAAATCCCATTATCAAAATAAATTTCAAAAACAAAACACAAAGACAGTGAAATAGAGAGCAATTCTTAAATAATTCACTCAGGGCATGTGATGCAACCAGGATTGACCACAGCTACACCCACAGCTGGTTGAGATATAAGGCTGGACACTTCAGGCTGATAGCATTGGTGAGTTTCGGTGAGCAAATGCAGACCCTTTGAAGTCATACTGCATGGTACCCATTCCATGGGTCCCAACTCTCCAGGTTCAAGTGATTCTTCCTCCAGCTAAAACATGCATGGGAAACCCAGAGTATCATCCACCGTGTGATTGGGAAACGATTTAAAATGCATCTCAGTTTTCGTATCCTGGTCCTCGGGTTCACCATTCCAGATGCTTTACTAACACTCTCCCCGCTTGGAGAGTCAGTGCCTTTAACCTCCTCTTTGGCACAGCTTGCAATTTCTGTGCAAGATGAACAGGAATAGGGAGAACCAATGAGAGACTAGCTATAGGTGTCTGCACGGGTAAATGTAATGCACATTTCCCACCAGGAAGAGGAATTAACCAAAGGCTCAGTGTGCCCTGCCGGAAACAGATTAGGGCCTGAAGCAATCCTGCGGTTTTGTGCCCAGCTCACAAGAAAGTGAGTTGAAGAAAGGAGCTCAGGGGCACTGTAATTCACAAACCTGCAGAGTTATAAATGAGAGCTATCCTCCAAAAATATATTGAAGTAAGCCTGCGAAGGGGACTTGAAAGCGTGGCAGAATTTCAGGAAAACGATTGCAGGGGGTAGACTGGAATTGCCCTGAAAGCATAGGAAAAGAGGCACAAGGTCGTCAATGATGCACTTGGCCAAAAAGGGCGTATGCGTTTTTTCCTGAATATATTCAGGAAAAAACGCATACGCCCTTTTTGGCCAACCAAGCAAGCCTGTAAAGGAAATCTGCACTACAATGAAATCTCACTGCCCCCCCCCCCCCGGGCAAAAGGGCCATCTGAAAAAAGTGTAAAATCCAGAAAGGTAGGACAGGATATGGAGAACAGGGAGCCTTGTTATGCTGATTGGGAGGATGTAAATTGCCAACAGCCACCCTGGAGAAGTGTATGGTGTTTCCTGAAACACATAAGAAATAAAGGAACACAGCCTATTGCAATTGCACTTATGGTCCTCTTGCTTAGGGAAATTAAAATCAAAAACAGAGATCCACCCCAAAGTTTGGGACAGCTGTGTTCAAAAGAAGCTCGTCTACAGTACCAGGTAAATATCCCAGAAATCAAAAAATGGATAAAGATGTTGTGGCACGTACGTGCAATGCAATATAACTCAGCAATTAAATCTGTGTCATCAGGCCCGTAGCGGCATAGTGAGTGGATGCAGGTACGGTGATTCTACGTGAACTACGTCACACAGAAAAAGAAACATCATAAGATATCACTAATAAACGGAATGTAAATTCAACTACACATGAACTGAATTACAAAACAGAACAGGGTCTCAAATTTTTAAAACCAACTAGTGCTTGCTTATGGGGAAATGTGCATTGGGATGCTGCATAAAACAAGAGACTGAAATTAGCACAGATAACTTTCCATCAGCCAAATATGTAATAGACAAAACCTACTCCTTGCTCAACGAAATGGACTCAACACCACATATTCAAGGCCTAGGAATATACCTGACTAGGAAGAATCTTAAAACCCATGGATTTATATGTCTCCGTAAGAGAATCAAGCGTGTGTACAGCGGCATAAACACAGCAGTGAAAATCCGATAAATCCCATTATCAAAATAAATTTCAAAAACAAAACACAAAGACAGTGAAATAGAGAGCAATTCTTAAACAATTCACTCAGGGCATGTGATGCAACCGGGATTGACCACATGTACACCCACAGCTGGTTGAGACATAAGGCTCGACGCTTCAGGCTGATAGCATTGGTGAGTTTCGGTGAGCAAATGCAGACCCTTTGAAGTCATACTGCATGGTACCCATTCCATGGGTCCCAACTCTCCAGGTTCAAGGGATTCTTCCTCCAGCTAAAACATGCATGGGAAACCCAGAGTATCGTCCACCGTGTGATTGGGAATCGATTTAAAATGCATCTCAATTTTCGTATCCTGGTCCTCGGGTTCACCATTCCAGATGCTTTACTAACACTCTCCCCGCTTGGAGAGTCACTGTCTTTAACCTCCTGTTTGGCACAGCTTGCAATTTCTGTGCAAGATGAACAGGAATAGGGAGAACCAATGAGAGACTAGCTGTAAGTGTCTGCACGGGCAAATGTAACGCTCATTGCCGACCAGGAAGAGGAATTAAACAAAGGCTCAGCGTGCCCTGCTGGAAACAGATTAGGGCCTGAAGCAATCCGGCGGTTTTGTGCCCAGCTCACAAGAAAGGGAGTTGAAGAAAGGAGCTCAGGGGCACTGTAATTCACAAACCTGCAGAGTTATAAATGACAGCTATCCTCCAAAAATATATTGAAGTAAGTCTGCGAAGGGGACTTGAAAGCGGGGCAGAATTTCAGGAAAACGATTGCAGGGGGTAGACTGGAATTGCCCTGAAAGCATAGGAAAAGAGGCACAACGTCGACAATGATGCACTTGGCCAAAAAGTGCGTATGCGTTTTTTCCTGAATATATTCAGGAAAAAACGCATACGCACTTTTTGGCCAACCAAGCAAGCCTGTAAATGAAATCTGCACTATAATGAAGTCTCACTGCCCCCCGGGCAAAAGGGCCATCTGAAAAAAGTGTAAAATCCAGAAATGTAGGACAGGATATGGAGAACAGGGAGCCTTGTTATGCTGATTGGCAGGATGTAAATTGCTGGCAGCCACCCTGGAGAAGTGTATGGTGTTTCCTGAAACACGTAAGAAACAAAGCAACACAGCCTATGGCACTTCCACTTATGGTCCTATAACTTACGGAAATTAAAATCAAAAACAGACAGCCACCCCAATATTTGGGACGGCTGTGTTCACAAGAAGCTCGTCTACAGTATCAGGTAAATATCCCAGAAAGCAAAAAATGGATAAAGAAGTTGTGGCACGTACGTACAATGCAATATCACTCAGCAATGAAATCTGTGTCATCAGGCCCGTAGCGGCATAGTGAGTGGATGCAGGTACGGTGATTCTACGTGAACTACGTCACACAGAAAAAGAAACATCATAAGATATCACTAATACACGGAATGTAAACTTGACTACACATGAACTGAATTACAAAACAGAACAGGGTCTCAAATTTAGAAAACCAATTAGTGCTTGCTTATGGGGAAAGGTGCCTTGGGGTGCTTCATAAAACCACAGACTGAAATTAGTACAGATATCATTCCATAAGACAAATATGTAATAGACAAGACCGACTCCTTGCTCAACGAAATGGACTCAACACCACATATTCAACGCCTAGGAATATACCTGACTAGGAAGAATCTTAATACCCATGGTTATATATGTCTCCGTAAGAGAATCAAGCGTGTGTACAGCGGCCGATACGCAGCAGTGAAAATCCGATAAATCCCTTTATCAAAATAAATTTCGAAAACAAAACACAAAGACAGTGAAATAGAGAGCGATTCTTAAATAATTCACTCAGGGCATGTGATGCAACCGGGATTGACCACATCTACACCCAGAGCTGGTTGAGACATAAGGCTGGACACTACAGGCTGAGAGCATTTGTGAGTTTCGGTGAGCAAATGCAGACCCTTTGAAGTCATACTGCATGGTACCTATTCCATGGGTCCCAACTCTTCAGGTTCAAGGGATTCTTCCTCCAGCTAAAACATGCATGGGAAACCCACAGTATGGTCCACCGTGTGATTGGGAAACGATTTAAAATGCATCTCAGTTTTCGTATCCTGGTCCTCGGGTTCACCATTCCAGATGCTTTACTAACACTCTCCCCGCTTGGAGAGTCAGTGCCTTTAACCTCCTGTTTGGCACAGCTTGCAATTTCTGTGCAAGATGAACAGGAATAGGGAGAAACAATGAGAGACTAGCTATAGGTGTCTGCACGGGCAAATGTAACGCTCATTTCACACCAGGAAGAGGAATTAACCAAAGGCTCAGTGTGCCCTGCTGGAAACAGATTAGGGCCTGAAGCAATCCTGTGGTTTTGTGCCCAGCTCACAAGAAAGCGAGTTGAAGAAAGGAGCTCAGGGGCACTGTAGTTCACAAACCTGCAGAGTTATAAATGACAGCTATCCTCCAAAAATATATTGAAGTAAGCCTGCGAAGGGGACTTGAAAGCGGGGCTGAATTTCAGGAAAACGATTGCAGGGGGTAGACTGGAATTGCCCTGAAAGCATAGGAAAAGAGGCACAACGTCGACAATGATGCACGTGGCCAAAAAGGGCGTATGCGTTTTTTCCTGAATATATTCAGGAAAAAACGCATACACCCTTTTTGGCCAACCAAGCAAGCCTGTAAAGAAATCTGCACTACAATGAAATCTCACTGCCCCCCCGGGCAAAAGGGCCATCTGAAAAAAGTGTAAAATCCAGAAAGGTAGGACAGGATATGGAGAACAGGGAGCCTTGTTATGCTGATTGGCAGGATGTAAATTGTGAACCACCACCTTGGAGAAGTGTATGGTGTTTCCTGAAACACGTAAGAAATAAAGCAACACAGCCTATGGCAATTGCACTTATGGTCCTATAGCTTACGGAAATTAAAATCAAAAACAGACAGCCACCCCAATATTTGGGACAGCTGTGTTCACAAGAAGCTCGTCTACAGTATCAGGTAAATATCCCAGAAAGCAAAAAATGGATAAAGAAGTTGTGGCACGTACGTACAAAGCAATATCACTCAGCAATGAAATCTGTGTCATCAGGCCCGTAGCGGCATAGTGAGTGGATGCAGGAACGGTGATTCTACGTGAACTACGTCACACAGAAAAAGAAACATCATAAGATATCACTAATACACGGAATGTAAACTTGACTACACATGAACTGAATTACAAAACAGAACAGGGTCTCAAATTTAGAAAACCAACTAGTGCTTGCTTATGGGGAAAGGTGCGTTGGGGTGTTGCATAAAACCAGAGACTGAAATTAGCACAGATAACTTTCCATAAGCCAAATATGTAATAGACAAGACCTACTCCTTGCTCAACGAAATGGACCCAACACCACATATTCAACGCCTAGGAATATACCTGACTAGGAAGAATCTTAAAACCCATGGATATATATGTCTCCGTAAGAGAATCAAGCGTGTGTACAGCGGCCGAAACACAGCAGTGAAAATCCGATAAATCCCATTATCAAAATAAATTTCGAAAACAAAACACAAAGACAGTGAAATAGAGAGCAATTCTTAAATAATTCACTCAGGGCATGTGATGCAACCGGGATTTACCACATCTACACCCAGAGCTGTTTGAGACATAAGGCTGGACACTTCAGGCTGATAGCATTGGTGAGTTTCGGTGAGCAAATGCAGACCCTTTGAAGTCATACTGCATGGTACCCATTCCATGGGTCCCAACTCTTCAGGTTCAAGGGATTCTTCCTCCAGCTAAAACATGCATGGGAAACCCAGAGTATCGTCCACCGTGTGATTGGGAAACGATTTAAAATGCATCTCAGTTTTCGTATCCTGGTTCTCGGGTTCACCATTCCAGATGCTTTACTAACACTCTCCCCGCTTGGAGAGTCAGTGCCTTTAACCTCCTGTTGGGCACAGCTTGCAATTTCTGTGCAAGATGAACAGGAATAGGGAGAACCAGTGAGAGACTAGCTGTAGGTGTCTGCACGGGCAAATGTAATGCTCATTGCCGACCAGGAAGAGGAATTAAACAAAGGCTCAGCGTGCCCTCCTGAAAACAGATTAGGGCCTGAAGCAATCATGGGGTTTTGTGCCCAGCTCACAAGAAAGCGAGTTGAAGAAAGGAGCTCAGGGGCACTGTAATTCACAAACCTGCAGAGTTATAAATGACAGCTATCCTCCAAAAATATATTGAAGTAAGCCTGCGAAGGGGACTTGAAAGCGGGGCAGAATTTCAGGAAAACGATTGCAGGGGGTAGACTGGAATTGCCCTGAAAGCATAGGAAAAGAGGCAGAACGTCGACAATGGTGCACTTGGCCAAAAAGGGCGTATGCGTTTTTTCCTGAATATATTCAGGAAAAAACGCATACGCCCTTTTTGGCCAACTAAGCAAGCCTGTAAAGGAAATCTGCACTACAATGAAGTCTCACTGCCCCCCGGGCAAAAGGGCCATCTGAAAAAAGTGTAAAATCGAGAAATGTAGGACAGGATATGTAGAACAGGGAGCCTTGTTATGCTGATTGTCAGGATGTAAATTGCCAGCAGCCACCCTGGAGAAGTGTATGGTGTTTCCTGAAACACGTAAGAAACAAAGCAACACAGCCTATGGCACTTCCACTTATGGTCCTATAGCTTACGGAATTTAAAATCAAAAACAGACAGCCACCCCAATATTTGGGACGGCTGTGTTCACAAGAAGCTCGTCTACAGTATCAGGTAAATATCCCAGAAAGCAAAAAATGGATAAAGAAGTTGTGGCACGTACGTACAATGCAATATCACTCAGCAATGAAATCTGTGTCATCAGGCCCGTAGCGGCATAGTGAGTGGATGCAGGTACGGTGAATCTACGTGAACTACGTCACACAGAAAAAGAAACATCATAAGATATCACTAATACACGGAATGTAAACTGGACTACACATGAACTGAATTACAAAAAAGAACAGGGTCTCAAATTTAGAAAACCAACTAATGCTTGCTTATGGGGAAAGGTGCCTTGGGGTGCTGCATAAAACCAGAGACTGAAATTAGCACAGATAACTTTCCATAAGCCAAATATGTAATAGACAAGACCTACTCCTTGCTCAACGAAATGGACCCAACACCACATATTCAACGCCTAGGAATATACCTGACTAGGAAGAATCTTAACACCCATGGATATATATGTCTCCGTAAGAGAATCAAGCGTGTGTACAGCGGCCGAAACGCAGCAGTGAAAATCCGATAAATCCCATTATCAAAATAAATTTCGAAAACAAAACACAAAGACAGTGAAATAGAGAGCAATTCTTAAATAATTCACTCAGGGCATGTGATGCAACCGGGATTGACCACATCTACACCCACAGCTGGTTGAGACATAAGGCTCGACACTTCAGGCTGATAGCATTGGTGAGTTTCGGTGAGCAAATGCAGACCCTTTGAAGTCATACTGCATGGTACCCATTCCATGGGTCCCAACTCTCCAGGTTCAAGGGATTCTTCCTCCAGCTAAAACATGCATGGGAAACCCAGAGTATCGTCCACCGTGTGATTGGGAATCGATTTAAAATGCATCTCAATTTTCGTATCCTGGTCCTCGGGTTCACCATTCCAGATGCTTTACTAACACTCTCCCCGCTTGGAGAGTCACTCTCTTTAACCTCCTGTTTGGCACAGCTTGCAATTTCTGTGCATGATGGACAGGAATAGGGAGAACCAATGAGAGACTAGCTGTAGGTGTCTGCACGGGCAAATGTAACGCTCATTGCCGACCAGGAAGAGGAATTAAACAAAGGCTCAGCGTGCCCTGCTGAAAACAGATTAGGGCCTGAAGCAATCCTGCGGTTTTGTGCCCAGCTCACAAGAAAGCGAGTTGAAGAAAGGAGCTCAGGGGCACTGTAATTCACAAACCTGCAGAGTTATAAATGACAGCTATCCTCCAAAAATATATTGAAGTAAGCCTGCGAAGGGGACTTGAAAGCGGTGCAGAATTTCAGGAAAACGATTGCAGGGGGTAGACTGGAATTGCCCTGAAAGCATAGGAAAAGAGGCACAACGTCGACAATGATGCAGTTGGCCAACAAGGGCGTATGCGTTTTTTCCTGAATATATTCAGGAAAAAACGCATACGCACTTTTTGGCCAACCAAGCAAGCCTGTAAAGGAAATCTGCACTACAATGAAGTCTCACTGCCCCCCGGGCAAAAGGGCCATCTGAAAAAAGTGTAAAATCCAGAAATGTAGGACAGGATATGGAGAACAGGGAGCCTTGTTATGCTGATTGGCAGGATGTAAATTGCTGGCAGCCACCCTGGAGAAGTGTATGGTGATTCCTGAAACATGTAAGAAACAAAGCAACACAGCCTATGGCACTTCCACTTATGGTCCTATAGCTTACGGAATTTAAAATCAAAAACAGACAGCCACCCCAATATTTGGGACGGCTGTTTTCACAAGAAGCTCGTCTACAGTATCAGGTAAATATCCCAGAAAGCAAAAAATGGATAAAGAAGTTGTGGCACGTACGTACAATGCAATATCACTCAGCAATGAAATCTGTGTCATCAGGCCCTTAGCGGCATAGTGAGTGGATGCAGGTACGGTGAATCTACGTGAACTACGTCACACAGAAAAAGAAACATCATAAGATATCACTAATACACGGAATGTAAACTGGACTACACATGAACTGAATTACAAAACAGAAAAGGGTCTCAAATTTAGAAAACCAACTAGTGCTTGCTTATGGGGAAAGGAGCCTTGGGGTGCTGCATAAAACCAGAGACTGAAATTAGCACAGATAAGTTTCCATAAGCCAAATATGTAATAGACAAGACCTACTCCTTGCTCAACGAAATGGACCCAACACCACATATTCAACGCCTAGGAATATACCTGACTAGGAAGAATCTTAATACCCATGGTTATATATGTCTCCGTAAGAGAATCAAGCGTGTGTACAGCGGCCGATACGCAGCAGTGAAAATCCGATAAATCCCATTATCAAAATAAATTTCGAAAACAAAACACAAAGACAGTGAAATAGAGAGCGATTCTTAAATAATTCACTCAGGGCATGTGATGCAACCGGGATTGACCACATCTACACCCAGAGCTGGTTGAGACATAAGGCTGGACACTACAGGCTGATAGCATTTGTGAGTTTCGGTGAGCAAATGCAGACCCTTTGAAGTCATACTGCATGGTACCCATTCCATTGGTCCCAACTCTTCAGGTTCAAGGGATTCTTCCTCCAGCTAAAACATGCATGGGAAACCCACAGTATGGTCCACCGAGTGTTTGGGAAATGATTTAAAATGCATCTCAGTTTTCGTATCCTGGTCCTCGGGTTCACCATTCCAGATGCTTTACTAACACTCTCCCTGCTTGGAGAGTCAGTGCCTTTAACCTCCTGTTTGGCACAGCTTGCAATTTCTGTGCAAGATGAACAGGAATAGGGAGAAACAATGAGAGACTAGCTATAGGTGTCTGCACGGGCAAATGTAACGCTCATTTCCCACCAGGAAGAGGAATTAACCAAAGGCTCAGTGTGCCCTGCTGGAAACAGATTAGGGCCTGAAGCAATCCTGCGGTTTTGTGCCCAGCTCACAAGAAAGCGAGTTGAAGAAAGGAGCTCAGGGTCACTGTAATTCACAAACCTGCAGAGTTATAAATGACAGCTATCCTCCAAAAATATATTGAAGTAAGACTGCGAAGGGGACTTGAAAGCGGGGCAGAATTTCAGGAAAACGATTGCAGGGGGTAGACTGGAATTGCCCTGAAAGCATAGGAAAAGAGTCACAACGTCGACAATGATGCACTTGGCCAAAAAGGGCGTATGCGTTTTTTCCTGAATATATTCAGGAAAAAACGCATACGCCCTTTTTGGCCAACCAAGCAAGCCTGTAAAGGAAATCTGCACTACAATGAAGTCTCACTGCCCCCCGGGCAAGAGGGCCATCTGAAAAAAGTGTAACATCCAGAAAGGTAGGACAGGATATGGAGAACAGGGAGCCTTGTTATGCTGATTGGCAGGATGTAAATTGCCAACAGCCACCCTGGAGAAGTGTATGGTGTTTCCTGAAACACGTAAGAAATAAAGCAACACAGCCTATGGCAATTGCACTTATGGTCCTATTCCTTAGGGAAATTAAAATCAAAAACAGAGAGCCACCCCAAAGTTTGGGACGGCTGTGTTCACAAGAAGCTCGTCTACAGTACCAGGTAAATATCCCAGAAAGCAAAAAATGGATAAAGAAGTTGTGGCACGTACGTGCAATGCAATATCACTCAGCAATGAAATCTGTGTCATCAGGCCCGTAGCGGCATAGTGAGTGGATGCAGGTACGGTGATTCTACGTGAACTACGTCACACAGAAAAAGAAACATCATAAGATATCACTAATACACGGAATGTAAACTTGACTACACATGAACTGAATTACAAAACAGAACAGGGTCTCAAATTTAGAAAACCAACTAGTGCTTGCTTATGGGGAAAGGTGCCTTGGGATGCTGCATAAAACCAGCGACTGAAATTAGCACAGATAACATTCCATAAGCCAAATATGTAATAGACAAGACCTACTCCTTGCTCAACGAAATGGACTCAACACCACATATTCAATGCCTAGGAATATACCTGACTAGGAAGAATCTTAAAACCCATGGATATATATGTCTCCGTAAGAGAATCAAGCGTGTGTACAGCGGCCGAAACGCAGCAGTGAAAATCCGAGAAATCCCATTATCAAAATAAATTTCGAAAACAAAACACAAAGACAGTGAAATCGAGAGCAATTCTTAACTAATTCACTCAGGGCATGTGATGCAACCGGGATTGACCACATCTACACCCAGAGCTGGTTGAGACATAAGGCTGGACACTTCAGGCTGATAGCATTGGTGAGTTTCGGTGAGCAAATGCAGACCCTTTGAAGTCATACTGCATGGTACCCATTCCATGGGTCCCAACTCTCCAGGTTCAAGGGATTCTTCCTCCAGCTAAAACATGCATGGGAAACCCAGAGTATCGTCCACCGTGTGATTGGGAAACGATTTAAAATGCATCTCAGTTTTCGTATCCTGGTCCTCAGGTTCACCATTCCAAATGCTTTACTAACACTCTCCCCGCTTGGAGAGTCAGTGCCTTTAACCTCCTCTTTGGCACAGCTTGCCATTTCTGTGCAAGATGAACAGGAATAGGGAGAAGCAATGAGAGACTAGCTGTAGGTGTCTGCACGGGCAAATGTAACGCTCATTACCGACCAGGAAGAGGAATTAAACAAAGGCTCAGTGTGCCCTGCTGGAAACAGATTAGGGCCTGAAGCAATCCTGCGGTTTTGTGCCCAGCTCACAAGAAAGCGAGTTGAAGAAAGGAGCTCAGGGGCACTGTAATTCACAAACCTGCAGAGTTATAAATGACAGCTATCTTCCAAAAGTATATTGAAGTAAGCCTGCAAAGGGGACTTGAAAGCGGGGCAGAATTTCAGGAAAACGACTGCAGGGGGTAGACTTTAATTGCCCTGAAAGCATAGGAAAAGAGGCACAACGTCGACAATGATGCACTTGGCCAAAAAGGGCGTATGCGTTTTTTCCTCAATATATTCAGGAAAAAACGCATACGCCCTTTTTGGCCAACCAAGCAAGCTTGTAAAGGAAATGTGCACTACAATGAAGTCTCACTGCCCCCCGGGCAAGAGGGCCATCTGAAAAAAGTGTAAAATCCAGAAAGGTAGGACAGGATATGGAGAACAGGGAGCCTTGTTATGCTGATTGGAATGATGTAAATTGCCAACAGCCACCCTGGAGAAGTGTATGGTGTTTCCTGAAACACGTAAGAAATAAAGCAACACAGCCTATGGCAATTGCACTTATGGTCCTATTCCTTAGGGAAATTAAAATCAAAAACACAGAGCCACCCCAAAGTTTGGGACGGCTGTGTTCCCAAGAAGCTCGTCTACAGTACCAGGTAAATATCCCAGAAAGCAAAAAATGGATAAAGAAGTTGTGGCACGTACGTGCAATGCAATATCACTCAGCAATGAAATCTGTGTCATCAGGCCCGTAGCGGCATAGTGAGTGGATGCAGGTACGGTGATTCTACGTGAACTACGTCACACAGAAAAAGAAACATCATAAGATATCACTAATACACGGAATGTAAACTTGACTACACATGAACTGAATTACAAAACAGAACAGGGTCTCAAATTTAGAAAACCAACTAGTGCTTGCTTATGGGGAAAGGTGCCTTGGGGTGCTGCATAAACAAGAGACTGAAATTAGCACAGATAACATTCCATAAGCCAAATATGTAATAGAAAAGACCTACTCCTTGCTCAACGAAATGGACTCAACACCACATATTCAACGCATAGGAATATACCTAACTAGGAAGAATCTTAAAACCCATGGATATATATGTCTCCGTAAGAGAATCAAGCGTGTGTACAGCGACCGATACGCATCAGTGAAAATCCGATAAATCCCATTATCAAAATAAATTTCGAAAACAAAACACAAAGACAGT